>NW_009260399.1:339003-345279 GCF_000687185.1 Egretta garzetta | reverse complement strand
TTTTTTTTTTTTTTTTTTTTTTTTAAGTTCTAGCCCCTAATTTTCTAAATGTTTTCCAAGCTGGAAAACATGTGATGACTCATTTGCACCTGTGAAAAGCAATCCTCCCAATTTGATGGATGATATGGCAAACCTTAAAAAATAAAGGTTAACCAGCAGTGTTAAATAAATAGATTCTCCCCCGGCACTGAATGGAGCGATGTGGCAGGCAGAGCAAGCATCTGCTCCACGCCAGTCATGGCCACATGTCTCCCGGGTAGTCAGAACAGCCGCTTTATTAACTATTGTGGCCCTTCAAGTGCTAATTAGATTATACCTGAACCTAAAAAAAAATGGCTAGCCTTTGTTCGTATCTCTTATAAAATAATATTGAGCTCTATTACAATGCTTCTGGCTGGAAAAATAATCAAACCCAGTCCTTCAGTCAGTGGGCTATTTCAGTGACTTTAAACTGTTTTGACTTTATCGGGAAAGATGAATTCAAACAGGAACAGGTGCAGAGAGAAGCAACTAGGATGGAGCATAATCAGGCCCTGGAAAGCCTGGTTTATGAGAGAGGACTAAAAGAGATTGGCTTGTTAAGCCTAGGAAAATGAAGGGAACATGATTGCTGTCTATAAATACATCAGGGAAGTAAATACGAAGGAGGGAAAAGAGCTATTAAAGCAAAAGGCAGGGTTGGCACAAGAACAAATGGATATAAACTGGTCACTAATAAACATAGTCAGGAAATTAGAAGATGTTTTCCAGCCACCTGAGCAGCACAGCTCTGAAACTGGCTTCCAGCAGCAGCGGGAACAAGGGCTGGGCTCAGCTCATACGGTGCTTGGGCAGTTTCTGGCAGGGATGGCACGTCCCAAGAGCAGGGGACAGAATTCAGAGCCCTGAGAGATCCCTGCTAGTCCCACCTTCGTCTGTCAATGCAAATATTTTGTAACAAGTGGTGGTGGAAAGAAAAAAGATGGAAAATTGTAACAATGCTGGCAGTTTGTTGGGAAAATGCTGCTTCGGAGGAAAATAATTTCTCAGGGAACAAAAATAACCAGTGAGAAAATTTCAGCCAGCAAGATAAGAAGAGATAATGCAATGTGTGGTAGCAGTGAAACGATTTTTCTGGTTAATAAAAGAAGCAGATAGCAGAACTGGGAATGACCCTAAACCTTATTTTGTGATGACAATATGATTTTTCTTCTCTGAAATGTAGCAAAAAACCAGAAAAGCTATATAGGACAAGACCCTGTAATTCTGGAAAGGGACCACCTCACTTGTTAGCAATGAGCAGACAGCGTTTGGTATGTTATGAAGGGATAAACTGAATTTAGTGCTCTCTTCCTTCTACCTTCCCCATGACCAAAATTGAAAACATGGGCAAAAACTTCCCTTTGACACGGGGCAGGGGTAAATTAGCACAGCTATTTAATTCCCTTGCTGAAAGTGCCTTTTTTTTTTTTTCTTTTGATTGAGACAAACTGAAAAGTTTAAGTGAATTCAGCAGTCTGGCACAGTCTCTCTGGCTGAAACTGGTCTGCTGCATGTGAAATCCTTAAACAGGCTTTGGCTCAACAGAAACACACTGTTTTTGTTTTGTGAGTAAACCCCAAGTGTTATTTGGAGTCATCCTCTCGCAAACGCAGGCGCGGGGCAGAGTGTTTTGGTCAAGCTGATTCTGTTCCCACCCGAGCAAAAGGCTTTTGGTTAATGGGTTTTTAAGTGATCTGAGGTTCGGTCATCATCTTGTGAATGATGAGAGGGGGAAAAAAAAAAGATCTCTGGTTCTGGTTTTATTTACAGCCCAGGAAAACCTCTCGTACTCCATGGAAACACTGTGATGCAGAGCGGAATAACTGGGAGGATGCCTTGGTCCCATCCTCAGCAGCTCCTCTACCAAATCACCCGTGGCTCTGTAAGAGCAGTACGTTTCCCTCAAGACATTGTTCCCATCCTGTTTTTCTGGTTTCTCAGGTACCTGTCCAACTCTTTTTTTTCACAATTAAGAACATACTGGTCCCTCTTCAGTAATAATAAAGGCAAAGAAAGGTAATGCAAGTAGTTACGAAACTACCAATGGGACTAAACAAAGCGTGACGCCTCTGAACAGTCAAGTAACCCCTGGCACTGCAACTGCAGCATATCAACGCAGGCACACATCAATATCGGTCAATACTGTACCATAAACCAATGCCACATGTACTGCAGCCACTCAGAAGCATCCCAGGCATCCACCCTGGTTACACGAAGCACCACGCTCTCTCTTTCCTGCCCTATGATTCAGTTGTTAACTCAGGTAATGCCATGGAGAAATTGCTCACACCCAAGATTAGTAAGCAGGTAATAACCTGGCCCTAATGGTTCAAATGCGAGATCAAAGGTGGTTAGAAAGTCATGGGCAAGGAAGCTGCTGCATTAAAACACAGTTACAGATGCACGACAACCCATTGCTAAGAGACATTTGCTGAGAGACATTTACTCAGAGACATTTATTGCACATATTAGCAGGGATAATGCAGAAGGGATAAATTCATTACCTGGGTAATGATTTTACATTCGTATTTGCCTTCAGTGGATTCACTCCAGAAATTATTTTTGCCCTGTCCATATGCACATGCTATTACTTGTCTCTGCTTGCATTTATGAAACTCAGATCTGCAGTGAAACTTGAGAAAAAGCTAGACAGAATATCGAGATGTGGTAATGGCCTTAAACTCTCTATTTGCTAAAAAGCGAGATGAAAAAGCACTCTAACATGCTTACAGACTGGGGAGCTATCGGGACGTAAAGAAGCACTGGTGTTGCAGGTCTGCAAACTAGGTAAAACTGCACTGAGGTTTTGAAGATGAGGGGTTCAATGAAGGTGGGGCGATAAGAGTGGCAGGACAGTTGTTGCGTCCCATCCCTCTCCCGAGCAATGCCTTGGAGTGAAAAAACCACCCATGGCATGTGCTCTGCAGAGGAGAACAACTGCCTGATTAGTGAGCTTCCTCTTGAACGGGTGCGCTGATAAAATGCCATGTGAATCAATTAATAATTAGACTGTTGCAGGAACACTTATTGATTTGGTTTGTAAAGTGGCTTTTCTTTTTGTCCCAGAAATGCCCTTGCTGCTTTTGTTCATCCTTTAAAATGAAGTTCTTTCAGAGAGTGGAAACCCTCAAACTACTCTTGAACCTGGGCTGGTGACTTTGTATTACTCAGAGTTTCTCTGACAATTAGCTTCCGAAGTGAAAAAAAAAAAATGCCATCGTCTAGAAATGGGACAGGGTGTGCAATTTCATTTAGAAAGATGAAGGGAAGACAGGAACGATGGGAGGGAAGAAGAAGGAAGAAAGGAGAAAACTGGAGGGAAGGAGAATATGTAAGGATGGATCAAAAGCGTCTAGTTCTGATCCAGTTCGGAGCCTGGTTGATACATGTGCCAGCTCTGCTTGGAATAACTGATTTTCATGGTGTGAAGTTGATACATACTGAAATGAGGTTTTTGGGTTGATCACAGACCCAGAGCCCAGTGACAAAATGCAGATCAAGCTGCAAGTTTGGATTTCAGGAGTCCTCAGGTATGGCTGTGTTTAGGTGTGCAGTTTGGCATCACATTGCCAATAGTGAGACACCTGAACCATCGTTCAGCCCCAGCTCTATACACCCTGTTCTGAGCTCCTGAAGAACAGGTCGCTGTCCTCCTGAGAATGGAGGAGAGGGAACACTTTGCTGGCCAGGCTGTGCTTTGCAATCAAATCCTGTTGTACATTATTTTCACTACTGCCCCATGCCTATATGGACCTCCCTTTCTACCAACACCTTTTTTGACCTGTACTGAAGAAGGATGATCTTCCTTTTTCAGCCTTTACCCCATGACCATTTCTCTGACTTGAAGCCAGAAGGAGCCCATTGCAAAAAAGGACGTGTTACTAACACTGGCCTGGCTAGGCACCCGTCGGTGGATAGGTGATGATCCCACGTATACCAAAGTGCATCTAAGCAGCTTTTTAAAAGCAGTGTTACAGCAAAGAACTTGGGCCCTTGACTTTAAGTTGGGGATGGCAGAAGTTTCATTGTCTTCAGCCCAACTTTTTTTGCAGATCACTCCCTGCTAATCACTTGTGAGCTATTTTCCACCTTTCAGAGCAAGCCTCTTGGGCACAGAGGATCCTCACTGCACCGGTCTGGGACTGACTCCACGTGTGGGGCATCCCACCTTGCAAAGGTTCGGGGCGAGCGCATCAGGCAGAGCTGTGTCTACCTCCAGCTTTGCTGTTAGCCTATGGCCTATAGCCCACTGATATACCTGCCATGATGGTGTGTGACTGCTCTGTCTTATTTCTGGGCTGGCAACCTGTGTAGGCTGTCCAGGCTGGAAGTCAAATGGGGGAACAGGGTAATGCTGCTTTGGGATCTGCTCCTGTGAACTGCCAGACTTGCATGGCATAAATGTCACATAGCCACTGCAGTTACAGGGCTTCTTGCTTCAAGTTTCAGGGGTTCTCACTGTGCCCCATCTCCAGTATGAGAAATTGGTGTCTTCTGGTTTGGATCTGTCCTGAAAGCAAAACCAGACGGTATGTTTGGATCACCAGAGCTCAGAGGACTTCAGCTTTGAGACTCCAGTTTTGATCTTTTTATTATTTATTTTTTCCTCATACCCACTTAATCATTTCTACCAGATGTTAAAGACCCTTTGTGTCACCTGAAACTTACTGAAAACAAACTGAAGCGTAGCTAGTAAATACATATATGCGTAGTATTGCATCCTGACTGCCTGCTCCTAGATGATTATTGCAGGGACCCCAAATTTCATGCTGCTGAAATGTATTTAAACATGAATATCAATTTGAGACTTCAGTTCTGATCATGCTAGATGGCTCTTAACAACCATGACCAATCTCTCCTCAAATCATTACCATTCGTATAGCCACAAAAGGCAAACTTGATGAGAGAATGAGAAGCTAGTAGGGTCTCAGGCTAAGCATACAACAGTGGGATAGCTATAAATGAACCTTTTCAACCATAAATTACATGTGGCCAGTAATTCCCTTTTCTCCTTCTCTCCCTCCCTCCCCATCCTCCCCCTCCACTCTGAAAACCCTGGGACAAAGGCTTGCCTCTCTGAAGGATGCCTTTCTGGAGGATTAAGCAGCTTTTGTTGACAAAATACAAATTACAACTCCTTTGCTTGGTGTCCCGCCTTCTCAGCTGGGCTCCAGTCCCTGAGGGACAAGGCTCTATTACCCCTGCGTAGATGAAGAGCTCAGAATAGGCAGATGTAATTATTAACACCATTCAATGGGGTGTCTTTCTGAATTATCAATTAAAAATCTCTACTGTTTTTTCCTCGCACTAAATAGAAAGCTGATGGCAGTTAATCTATTGTGCAGCAGAGCTTTATATGCATATTTAAACAGTGTGCTTCTCTGCTTTTTTATTCCAGGGGCAGTGTGGGGTGAGAGGGACTCCCATGAGGTAGCACAAAGACCCCTGTCATTTGATTGAGAGAAGAGTCTTTGGAAAAATATTGTCGCCTTCCACCCTTGCAAACAGGTCCCGTGGAGATAGCCAAACAGGCCAGAGATGCCCGATATTGTGGGAGATGACAAACGAGCGTTCCCTGCTCATACACCAACGCGCATCTAAACAGCTCTTTTGACGTGCTGCTATTAAAATGCAGAGTTCATGGGCGACAGACACATGAGCATGAAGTGAAAACAGAAATTAAGCAACGTGATTAAAACCAACAGCCATGCTAAGCCGGGCTGCCAAGAGCTGTCAGCTTTTGGCTGAGGGAGAAGGCCGATGCACCAGGTTTTGGGGAAGGGGCTGCGAGGATGGCTCAGGAGCAGGAGTTCACAGGTATAGTTCTGTTAACTCTCCTGCTGACCTGCAAGTATGTCTCCAGCCCTCACAAGAATAAACTTCCTCGCAAACTTCCCGAGACAGCTTGTTTCATCAACCCTACTGAGAGCTTCAGAATTTCCATCAGCAGTACCGGGGTGTTGAGCTATTACTTCTATTTGGCAGCTCCAGAGCCCAGTCCTAACATTTCCAAAAATACTCATTTTGTTCTCAGATCCCTTTTGTTTTCTTGTGAGCAACTTCTCTCCAGTTGTACAGTTGGGCCTATTGCTTGCACAGAGCAAACGCCTGATTTATGGGTGCATTATACCCAATTTTTTCCACCTTATATGTGCTGTGTACGTTCCCTTTTTTCATAGCTGGGATTCCCACCAAATCCACAAGTAGAGTGAGATATGTTTTTCAACATTGGAAAAGTGGCATTAAGCACAGCAG
>NW_009260399.1:315430-338878 GCF_000687185.1 Egretta garzetta | reverse complement strand
GTCAACTAAAAAAGCACTCAAAGAAAGACAAAATAAGCAAAATTTGGGACTATCTCTGGGCTTGGGGAAGTAGAGTTAAAAATGCTATATCAGACAGAAAAAAATAATAGCTTCTAAGGAACTGGAAAGCATTCAGGGCTGGACATGTGCCTTCAGCAGTTTAGGAGCTTATTTTATTAGCACTTAAGACCTAGAAGTAGCATTAAACTCTTGACATGTTGGATCTCTTCCATCTATTGCCTAATACAACCCCTATTCTCTTTTCCTAGCTCTTCAGAGTCGTGATTACCTAATAGCACGCAATACCTGGGATGTAATTTTTTTTTTTCCTTTTTCTTTTTAATGATTCAGCTCCCCTTGCCCGCAAAAGCTGGCTGACCGTAATGGACCCTAATGCACACGCAAGTGTTTCCAAGCCGCACTGCTCTGCTCGAAAGCCTTTATCCAAGATGAATAGCATTTGAACTTTGTCCAATTTTTCTTATGTGGTATGTGCCCTTTATTTACTCCGTCATGTATATCTCACTCCATTTAAAATATTCACAGTTTGTTTTCAGTGCTATCTGGCTGGCCTTCAGTCTGGGTTTAACAAATGTTAGACGTTATATTCACTTGCATATTTCAGGTTTTGTCATGAACCAGAAGGGACAAAAAAGAATTAAAAAAAAATTGCCTGCACCGTGATTTAAATAACATGTTCAGATCCCTTATTTTTTTGTTTTAAATGCCTTCATCTCTTGGCCTTATAAGGTGCAGGCTGTCTCATGCTGAACTCTGTCTGGGTGGCCTCAGTCAGCCAACAGCCCCGCAAGCTCATCCCATTAAAGTCATTATGTTTACTTCTTATTTCAACAAACCAACCTGGATTTTGAGGCAGGAAAAACCAAGGGAAGAAATCCTAGGTCCACTTCAGAGTGAAAGGGTGTGAAGTTCAGTTGCCGATAGGCTGCAGAATGGGAGCTTTCTGCATCTGCAGCTAGCAGTGCCTTTTTTGCAGCTGGCAAGGGCTGTTCCTTTCCCTGTGAAATCTAAGGAACCAGCCAGTTCATGGGCAAGAGAATAAAAAGAGGGATTGCTGGCAACCAGAGCAATTTCATATCTCAGCACCACCACCTAGAGTACCTCTTCACTGGACCTCAGGAGAGCATGTGCCCCCATGAATAACACCGATAACCTCACTGAAATGCTCTCATCGGTTGGGGAAACTGAGGCAGGGAACCTTACTTCAGCTTGCACAGAAAGTTGCTGGACGAGCCAGGAAGTAGACTCATGTGAAGAATGATGGACTGGAGAAGGGCTGGAGGCCCATGTCCGCCGATAAGAAGCATGACTCATGCTGGGAACATGGCTTCGCCACATTGCACAGGGGATCCCTCTGGTGCCGTGTAGATGTAGCGAGACTGTGATCCTTCTTCCAGGAGTCTGTAACCTACAAATCAGCAAGAAAGGACAAGAAACTGAAGACGACAGACCTTGAGGCTAACAGTGCCAATGCAAAAGTGGCCAGCCATGTGAAGGGGAATGAAGTAATGAAAAAAAAAATGTAGGTTCTGGTAGAGTGCTTTGGTTACTGGGCTGGGCTCACGGTCCTCCCTCTGTGCCATGGTGTCACTTCGTTTCCATATGACACTGCCTACATGCTCTCTGGGGCAGGGATGTGTTCCCGAGGGAGTCACTGAAGAAAGAAGTGCTCACCAGAATGGTCCCCAGGATCTCCTGGCTTGCAAAGGGAAAACCATGAGCGAACGCTCCTGGTGTGCTGGGGTAACCCCTGCAGAGCTGGACACAAGCCCCAGCTACCTGCGATTTCCCTGGGGTGGTAACCGCGTGTGCCAGATTTCCCTCCTGTCCCCCGGATAAATAGGACAATAAAAGGAAGATTGAACTATGAGTTGACTTGATGAAGTGTCCAAGTACATTCCAGAGATACCGGGCACTACAAGAGCTTTTCAAATTCAGCCAGCGAGCAGCACAACAAGAACCAGTAAGAAGAAGATCAGCCTGGAAGTTAAGGGCAGTCAAATTCACAAGGGAAATAAAGCATGTAAAAAATAATTAAAACAGCAAGGCTGATTAACCCGTAGCACAGACTATGGAGGGGGAGCAGGACATTTTCAAATCAATACTAAACGCCTTTCTGGAAGTCATGTTTTGATCAAAATAAAAGTGATAGGGCTCAACAAAAGGAAGCCAGGATGAAATCCCTGGGGGGGTGATTTCCAGAAGGCTTCCCCAGCTGAGCAAATGGCTCTTCTCCAGTTTAAAAATCTCCCGATCTCTTTATTGGGGAGTTTTATTTTTATAAACTCAGTCCTATCAGTTGCGTGGCAAGAAGTGTCAGTGCTCGCCCAGCAGTTCAGAAGAGGACTTTTAGCCTTTTGTGTCTCCCAAATGTTTCTGTGCAGAGGGAGAGAGAAAAGAGGGGAGGAGAGTGCTGGAGTGACTCACTCGCAGCACTGGGGAAAAGTCCCAGTAACCGTCTGGTGGAAGGCTGCACTCTGCCAATGCTCACAGCCGCGAAGAATTGCTTAGCAAGCTCTTATGAGATGAAATAGCAAAGCAGCAAATGCAAATGGGCGAGCTGGATAAACAAAAACATCCCCCGAATAAAAATCTGGGAAAATGGGTTCAGGCTGTTCCATCCCGGGGCCGTTGACTGCATTCCTCCTCAGCAGCAGGATCTGGCCTCGCTGCTGGCAGGCCTGTGGCCGCGCGGGGAACTCCAGTCTGCGTTTGAAGAGGCTTTGCAGCCATGCTGTAGCTGGGAGGAATGTGCTCGTGTACCGGCTCAAAGACAGCACAAGTCCCAGCACTTCTGCAGCCTGGAGTGAATATCGATGTGTTGTTCATAGCTGTGTTAAGAGCCATGACCTCATGCCTCTGCCCTGTGGAGGAGCTGCCTGCCCATCATTCACCCATTTGACATCTCAGTTAGCAGATAGTTTGCTTGAGGTCCTTGCGGGCAGACATAGGAGCTGAGCAAAGGTCTGACCCTCCATAGCCAGGCTCATCCACTTTGTCCCACGGCTTTCAGAAAGCATTGGCTGAATTTCCTGCCTCAGGAGCTTGGTGCTGGACTTTTCTTTTGGGGTTGGGCTACGTACCCATACTCATGCTGCATACAGACTGATGAATGTCTCTGTGATTACCGCAGAAGAGCTAATTCTTCAGCTCGTGTTTATAGACGGGGCGATGCCTGTCCCCTCTGTGCAGAGGTGCCGAGCAAAGGCATCCCTCCGGCTGTCCACAGGTTGCTCACTTATATAGGGAAGCATATCCTGAATCACAGTGCTTGGGACCATACTGCATCCTGCAAGCAATGGGGTAAGCATATATACCTGTGCCATCCTGCACTGGTGGGGACCCTGGGGACAGATGCTGCCTGCGCTGTAACTCAAGGAGCAGGTACTTACAGTGGAGAAAGTGAAAGGCTGCAGGTTTAAACCCGGTTAGTGGCTCATAAAGTGGTAAAAGGAAGCAGATTTCTGAGATCTTGAAATCTTGGGTGTTTTATACACATTGCAAACCCTGACCTTTCATGTGCAAGGACGCAGTGCGAGCCTTCGGTTTATCGTTGCTGCGTTATCGTGTGCTCTTTCTTTAGGGCCTGGGCTTGGGGCTCAGCTGCCGGGCATGCATGAGGGGTGATTTTGTCTGGGTGTCTCTGGATGCTCTGAAAACACCAGAACTTGGCTTCCTATGGTCACCTTCCAAACAGCAAGGCTCACAGATATAAACCATTGATCTCTCTCCAGGAGCAGGATGGCTCTGAGGGTGACACAATGAACAGCCAAACCTTTTCCTTGGGAGCACCACTTTGAGTCCAGACTGATTTTTTTGGGGTTGAATCCCATCTGCTAGGGCTTGAGGACCCTTCCCTTCGTAGGAAGGGGAGTTTGCTGCAGCCCCAGTCCTGCTGGGAACTCACTCTATGTGCTGCTGTTTACACAGCAGCTTCAGGATTCAGACTTTGCAGCTGCTTGAGATTAATCCAAGTTGTTCATTTCTTGATTGCAGCCGTTGTCTCCCAGGTTTGCAAGCCAGGGGCACCATTGCATCACACCGTTGCAGTGGTGTAAGCAATTGGGGATGGACTCGCTTCTCAGTGCTCCCAGAACTTGCTGCTGTTAACATACAGGGTTTTTTTTTTAATATGCATATACAGGTCTGTGTTTATACAGTCCCTCCTGTAACAGAGGCACATGTACAAACTGGTGTCCTGCCTGTGCACCTAACTCCAGACCAGATCTTCCCCAGATCATCTGCGTGCTTTGGAATACTGCTAACACCCCAACCCCATGGTCTAACCCCCGAGCCAGGCCTTCATATGCAAGGGACTTGCTTGGAAATTTTGACATCTCACTGGGAAAGTCATGCCTTTGAGATCTGAATTACCGTCTGACTCCTGGCTTCCCACAGATGAAGATTTCTCTGTAATGTTAATGCCTGGAAGTTCCTTTTTTTTTTTTTAACTGAAAGCTGAATTTTCATATACGTCTCTTTATTCTAGCTGGGGAACTGTAGCAAAAACACAGAACATTGCAAGACCTGTAGTAAGACGGTGACATTTTTGTCTGTATGTATCTGGGTAAGTGTCTGACTAAACCAAAATCACCAGCCTCTATGAATTTTTTATGACTGTTTTCCTATGGGCAACTACACAAGAATTCACCTTTTAATGAAAACAAAAATACAAGCAGCTGTTGCAAAGAAGAGGCTGAGAATATGAGCCATGATACTTTAATCTTTAGAATCCAAATTCGTAAAAATCTGCTGCTAATTTTTCAAACATCTCGTGATTTTTTAAGACGATCTCATGATTTTGAAGGGCTTTGTATATGATTTTTCAACTATGGAGTGGGCAACTTCTGAACTCTGACAGTACCCAGGTTACGACAGCACCCAAGTTAGCACATTAAACATATTTTCTTGCTTGCATTCAATGGTTTCCTTTGCGTACACACATATTTTTTTTCAAAATCAGACCATTCATGTCAAAGAGATTGGAGACAGAAAACAACTTTCAGCATGGGTGACGGAAAAATGACTATGCTAACACTGCCAGCATTTGCCACTTCTGTTTCCAAGTGACTGAGACTTTCCAGAGACAGAGAGTACCCTCGCACTGCGGAGAAACAGCTTCTTTATCCTGGCAGTTTATGTGGTAAATTGAAAAGAACAGTTACATTGCCTAGAAGGCTGCAGATCAAGTGACACAGGCCTTGACTGTCCAGCTCCTCTCCCATCTACCGTCCCATCCAGGACCTGAAATGATATTTTCCTCCTTGTAAACAGTTTGCTATTTCACCGCCGCTCGTGTGTCTACAACTGAACACAGGCGACCTTGTGATCATGGAGTGTCGCATTCAGGAACCGCACTCCTCCATCAGCTTGGCTTTTCATTTGGAGGACAGGCTGTTTTATTTATGATTTACCCTCGGCAATTTCTAAACTCTTCAGTGTCCTGAACTCTTCCTAGGGGCACTTTGCATCATATTTACTGAAGCAGATTGGCCAAGGTCAGGCAAACATTATTAGTGTAACTGCATACGCCTATTTTTCATTAGAAAAGAAAAATATCTGCTTTCTTTTCCTATCATTATATAAATCTCACATGATTACATGTTGATAATCTCTTGGCTGGATTCGGTGTTTGCCATGTATCATTTCATGCTAGTTTTTAATAGTTTGGGCAATATGACACACTGAACTTTTGTCTAAGCCTCTACTGGCGGAGTGGGGCAAGGAAGGGTGAGGGGTTGGTTCAGCCTCCTGTGACTCCTCCAAAACATCTTGGCATCGCAAAGAATGTAGGGCTTTTCAAAATTCAGGGCTGACTGTTGCAGTCCTGTGGAAGTGAAGCTACACGGTTTCAGCGGGGCTTTCGTCTTTCCAGTTTCTTAGGTTGAGTTAAGGTTACACTCCAGAAACCAAGTTGTGCATAGAAGTGTAGAACAGCTTTGACCATTGGGATGCCCTTAGTTTGGGCTCACACTGGGTATGACGCTTGGGAAAGCAGGAGCCTTTACAGCCAGCAGAAAATTGAATCAGATGGTACATGTTTGGAGTAAATTCCAGTAGCAGCAAAGACCCCACAGCACGGGGTTTGGGACTATGAACTCTTCTGGGACTGTGCTATTTCCTCACAATGCCATTGCTAATGCCAGCGTCACCATATTGTCAGTGCTGTTGTTAACAGCCTGTCTTGATTGAGCTATCATGACTGCAGTCACACTTTTTTGCTGAGTAGACAGTCCCAAATTAACTTCCTTTGTGGATAAGGCAGAAAGAATAGCTTATAAACACACATGGATCAGTGCTCCACCTAGAAGAAGAAACATCCTTTTTCCTGAAATTAATACAGCCTCATCACTCACACAGATTTACAGTTATTGCAGCATAGCATAAATAGTGCGTTAGAAAAGCACAAGAACATAAGAATGATTGTATAAAGACCCTGGTAGCCTATGGTCCTGTTTCTGAGCCTTGTCCAGTAGCAGAAGCCTAAGATCATAGAAAAAGGGTAAGAGTACAACAAGATTCAACAGTTTGTGGTTCAGAGACTTCCTCAGCCCAGTTGCATCTTTGCAAATATATAATGCTAGAAAAGTCACAAATGGATGGTTGGGGGGGGGCAGGGGATGGAATTCCAATTGCTTAAAAAAGTCAAAGTGATTTTGACCCAGTGAGTCATGAGGTGAAGAAAATAGGTATAAAGTCAAAGAAAACCAAGGCAGGCTGTGGGTGTAGCTGGGGGTCTGCAGCAGAGGTAGAACATTAACTGCACTGCTGGGAAGGGGAGATGACACTAAGGGAAGAGCTGCAGCCCAGCAGGACATCTCCCGCAGCCTTGGGAGACAGCTCTGCAAGGCAGTAAGGTCTAAGTGAACCAGTGGAAAGATTGTGTCATGTTTAATTTGAGTCTGACGGTCCTCCTCCTTTTCAAATCACCAGAGAGTACCACATGAAGAACCTCATCCATTTAGGCAAATGTAATTTAGTTGCTTCTTGGACTTGGTGATCTTCCATGTTAAGATTTTCAGCTTTAAACCCAAGCATGTTAGCCCAATTTTTTAATTGCATCTGTTGGGCCAGGCCTCCAGTCGTTGTCTCTAAACAACATTACTAAGAGCTGGTGAAAAGCATTGATCCTCTCTGCTTGTCCGTAGCTCTAGCCATATATGATCAGATGAGCCAAAATAAACACAAACTGGGCAACTTTTAGCACCAAGACTGAAAGCACCTCATTTGTTGAAACTCCAGGTCTCAAAGGCGCTTTGTCCATTTTTACTTCAAACTTTCCAGAAAGAAAGGCCTGTTCTTCCAGAAGATCATGGATGTAAAATTCCAGATGGATTGTTGCAGACTTTGAAAATTAGGGAAAAAAATTGTCTGAGACTGGGAAAATACTGTAACATGAATACTGTTTTGGACTACTGTCTCTCCTCAAAATACTCCCCACTATAGCAGCAGTGGGCAATATGATGTATTTGGTAGCTTGAACAAACCTGCAAAGCGGTGGTATTTTCAGGATTTAAATGATACAAATTGCGTTTCACTGTAATAGAAACACTGAATGCATTATGGTACACTTAAATAAAATGTTTTACTGAGTATTAAATGAGGAAGCATTCAGCTGGTTTTGGCTGGAGATTGAGAGGCATGCATTTAGAAAACCTGAGCTTTTTCACACACTATAATATTAGTTATTTGGCAAGAGACTCTCTAAACCCTCATTAGTAAGGTTGCTAATTTGGCAGCAAAGAAATGCATCTGTTTATGAGTAAACCCTCACATTATCTTCCTCTGCTCTTCTTTTTTGCCCTTTTCCATGAAGTACTTCTCCCTGGAGCCATCCCACCACTGCTTTCCTCTGATAACCCGTTGGCCCTTCTAAATGCAGGACTTCCTGCAGGTGACGAATGGCTCCTTCCAAAGGTCATTAGCTGCGCAAAGCTTTGAAACCAGCCATGCTAGGGTGCCTGTCTCCTTTCCCTTGTTAGTGACTTAACGTTTCAGGCAACAGTCAAGCCAAGACTAGCATCTGACACTTGTGTGTGGGAGGAGGTTCTCCCCAGGGGTCATGTATAAAATTTAGTTGGTTTTTTTTTTTTTAGGTCTTTAACAGACCATGTTCCTTATTGTGACAAAGGTTTCTGCCGAAGTTCGATGTTTGAGTTCTGTGTTCAGGGGTATAAAATGAGCTCTTATTTGCTTTGCCCACCTATGAGAGTACAGCATCGAGAAACTCACCCACACAAGAAATCTGTATGTCTTTGATGGCACTTGCTGTGGGTTCAGTCTTCCCTCCACTTCCCTCCACTCTGGTCCTATAAGCGGGAAGCTGGTAGAGGTGAAAGGTAGCCATCAAAAAGCCTTTGAGAGGGATATTCTCCCTCCTGGAGCAACACTCTAGGATTCAAACGCGTGCAATTTAGGAGCACTGTTTACTCTTCCACACTGTGTGAAAACTATAAGGCTGCAAGAATAATTGATCTAGAAACTAAGTCTAGTCCATGCCAGCTAATGGGAATTAGCGGTCACTAATGCATGAATGTGGGAGGGGGGGAAAGCAAAGGTCGTTTTGACCCATTCTACACCACAAGCTTGGAGTCTGTTCAGAAAAACTCCTGGCTACCAAGACCCACGAAAAACAGTGCTTTGATCTCTGTACAATGCACTCAATTAGAGGGAGGGAATTCTCAAACAAAAGCTTTTTAAAATTTCCTTTAGAATGAATAATTTTGAGGGTGGTGGAGGATGGCGGCAACAATTGAAGGAAATCATCGCTCACTATTTGCCCAGATGTTTTGCTAAAACACAGAAAGCCATGAGGAAGCCCCTTTCAGAGGGTGGGTACAGGTATGGAACTGCTCACAGCATGCTGATGTCTGTGTGTGGTGCGGATGATATATAGCTATACGTGCGTGGCTTTACATGGCCCTTGTCTCAAAGTGTTTCACCCTATGGACATTGCTTTCTCCAGCAAAGTTAAAGCATGGTTGGATGGGGCTCTGAGCAACCTGATCTAGTTAGCGGTGTCCCTGCTCACGGCAGGGGCGTTGGACTAGATGACCTCTAGGGGTCCCTTCCAACCCAAAACATTCTATGATTCTATGATTCTATGATGGAAGAGGTGACCTCAGGTAGAAACCAGAGTCATTCTTCCTCAAAATGCATTTGTCTACCATAAGTCTCCCATTAGCTACAAAGAGAGGCAGAGCCAGAAACTCAGATCACATTGCTGCCCATAGCATCATTTCCATTGGGAGAGCAGAGCAGAGCTCAACCTGCTCTGGTGCCCTCAGCCCCAGGTCTGGGCTCAGCTGATCCTCTCCTAACATTGTGAGGAACGTCGCCTTGCAGCCTGGACTGTGGGACATGCAGCAGACCTGGATTATCCTCACACCTCATCCTCGTTTTTCTTAATTCCTATTTATTTTCTGCCTCACTCTGACTCTCTCATTTCAGCTATGACAGTTCCAACACTCAGTTGACCACGGCCCTGTAGAAGTAAGATTTTCCTTTCTTTTATTCCTGTCTTTTGATAGTATCCAGTAATTTTGACAGGCCTAGATTAAGTTAAGTATGAACCACGGGACTGTTGCCTGTCCAGTGTTGTCAGTTGGTGCAGGCGGGGTGACAGTAAAACACCACTCTCCTGCTTTGGCAGCATTTCACAGTAGGATAAAGGCTGAAACAGTGCTAGTGGTGGCAAAGTCAGTCTATATGGGTTTAACAGCATTTTCCATACAGGAGATGGAAATCAACATGCTGAAAGGGAGGAGGAAGCTCTTCAGAACTAGTGCGCAGTGTTCAGATTAAGGCTTTGGCTGAAGAGTCTTGCATGCAAGTGAAATGATGCTATTTGTAGCAGATTACCGGAAACAAGCTTGGGACAGGAGCAAGCCTGTGGAGATACGTGGCATGCATGTCAAGTCTTTTCAGAGAGTGAGTTACAGATAGTCCTGTGGAAAATGTTTGTTTTTTTTTTTTAATGAGTAATTAGAACGCTTCCAGGGAAATGTAGGTCTTACAAATCCACCTACAGCTCATGCAAGGCATTGGATTTCTGTGAGAACATCTGGGTGTGAGGAGCAGCCTGGTGGTGGTGTTAATGGGGAACAGCATGACAGCTCTCCTTCCACCCAGCAGCTCACAAAGGGAAAGACATGATCTGGCATTTGATGCATTGCAGGACATGAGAAGATTGTGAACACAAAACTCAGCCGGTATTACTTGCCGAGCTTTGTAGGGTTTTAAAACCAAATCTGAATGCAATCTGTAACTGGTTTACTGTACATTTGTAAGTCCTGCCACCTTTTGAAAGGTCCCTGCTCCCAGAGTGTGGTTAGACACCGTGCTTCCACTAAATCAGGACAAGCACCAGAAGAGGACATGTAGATGGACTGCAGGTAGGGGCGGTTGTAAGCAAACTCATGAAGGACCTGCCTTGATTCCCCCCAACTCAAGACACTTGGCACTGGGAACCTCAACTCTCCCTCCAATCACAGAGAAAGTGTGGCACTTCCACAGTCATGACCATGACATCTCAATTGGCCTCCAGGGGTATCTCCTTAGGTCAGTTTGGTGAGATGCTTGAAGCTAGCTGAGATGCATATGAGCCTTTGCTGCTGGGAGGAATGTTCCTAAGGGCAAAACTCCTCAAGCTGGAGGGGCCCACGTAAGTGGTCATTGTATCAAGTGAGAAAGGAGGTAAGTACCAGAGAATGTGATAGAAATAAGTTGCTGGGAGACATCCTAAGGTGTTTCTCCAAACTCACAACACACAAGCACTATGGCTTGTGGAACTGGCACAAGTATAAAAGGCAACACCATCTCCTGGTACCACACATGAAGGCACTCATTGCTGCAGGGAGCTGCTCAGCCATATTCAAATTCGTATATTCCTAGCAATAAAGAAGATACCCAGGTGTAAGTTACCATCATAACTTACATGTACAAGCAGCATGTACATTTGAAGGGCTAGCACACCTTCTGGTTCAGAGCTGAAGTCATTCCTTAACTATTACAGTGCAGGATGGGTATTCTGAGAGAGAAGATTATTTTAAATTTGCCTGCAGTCATGATTTAGTGCAGTTATCTCAAGTATTTGCCACTGGCTACTGTCAGAGTCAAGATACTGGATTAGATCAGCTTTGGGTCTTTTCTAAAATGTCAGCTTCTGTATTCTGAGGATGGGGGAAGACAATCTGTAGATCTGTAGATGAGATATGCAGAAGATAAATACAATTTTCATGTCTTTCCCTTACGCCTCACTGACTTCTCTAATGTGGCATGAAGAACAAAGGGTATCCAAACCTAGATTCAGCGTTTCAAAGTCCAGCTGCCTCTGCTGTCTGAGCAGAGCTAAAGAAAGTTGTAGCCAGTATTTGCGTCTTGTGCTTCTGTTGAGAGGCGATTTTACCAAGACAACATGTTTCAAAGCCAGACACCATCTTGCTTCAAGTGGAATTTCATCCATTCCACCATGGTGTGGTCTGACCTCCACAGGGCCTCCTGGCACCCGTATCACACCCGTGCCACCCATATTACCCAGGGAAGTGGGACTCCGGTACCTTGTACAAAGCCCTAATAAAGACACACCATTTTCCCTAGGGACTTTGGTCCCTTAAGGTTTGTCCATCCATGAAAAGGCGCAAAATCACTAACTTTTATTTATATCCTCGAACAGCTACCCAGCTCTTCAAGAGAGGCAAACGAAGGGCTCCAGCTCCACAGAGCTTACAGTCCCTGTTTTAATGATTTTCTTAGGCTTTGGATGAGGGGCATAATCAGCATCAAAATAAGATGTTAAAGAAACATAACAGGTTAAAACAACAACAACCCACAAGAACACAAACAAAACCCGACTCTGGTTTTTTTTTGAAGTGCAAGAGACTCAAATAATTTATAATGGATGGAGTTCTTTTGATCTCTGTACTATCCACTTAAACTTTTCCGTACAGTTGCTCAACCATGCAGGGCATAAGGTTAAAGGAAGAAGATTTCCATGGTCAGATGGAGCAACAAGTTTTTTCTTTTTTCTTTGAGCCTTAATTCTTTTTACATGAGTGTGATGACAGCAAGTATACAAAAATGCACCAGCTCATGTGTTTCCCTCTCCAATCTTTGATAGATGACATATGTGCATATATCCCAGCTGTTACTTAAATAAAGCTGCATGTATGCAATATGTCAGATACAACACAGGCCAAACTCTATGATACTACTTAAGATATGTAGGCTAAAATCCGTAATTTGTCTCCAAAAATCTTAAACCAAACTAAATTGACCCAACCCAAAACACAGCAGCCTCCTTCCAAACCACAGGAAGATCAAGGTTCAGACTGACACTTCTGTTTTTTATGGGGCATCTGTTTCCTCAGTCCAGTCCCAGTACATTCTGGCACCCTAACTGGGAAGTGGGCTTTATGAGTGTCTTTCATCCCGAGGGGAAATATAACCCATGCAGCAATACTGTTTGTGCTTACATGTGCTGGATTTGGGACCTGTCCTTACCATGGGACAAAGCAGAGTTATGAAGGTAGAATCACCTGTAACCCAGACAGGCTAGGGCACGCCAAAATTGCTCTTGGAGAATGAGACAGGGAGCAGCACAAAGTTTACCCGCTTACCGCGCCTGGGTTTAGCAGCCAGCCGGGGAGTTTTATGGCTCAGTGTGCATCCCCCTCTTCTGCCTGATCAGAGATGGGACGGTTCATCATTTCTTACCAGGAGAGAAGAAGTAAGCCGTCAGTCTACACAAAGCTCACATACCTAACAAAATATAATCCACCTAAAATTGCAAATTATTTGTGGCTAAGACACATGGCTGAGACCTGGGCTCTTAGATGTCCCACTGCTGCCTTGTACGATCTTAGACAAGTCACTGCGTATTCCCTGCCCTTGTTTCCATCGACTGCAACCTCCTCCCTTACTTTAAAAGGGTAAAATGCTACTCCGCCTTGCTAGTTAGTACATAAGACTTTCAGGGCACTGTCTCTTTCTTTTTGCAGACCAGGACCCTGTGTTTACCGCAGGCCTCCAGTGACCATCATTGTGGTATCTACATTAAATCAAGATGCCCTCTCTTCTACAGATACCAGCAACTCCACTTCATTAATCAATTAACCTGGGAGACCCAGGAATGTGGCAGCAAAGACAGCATGAAGATCCTGGCCTTTTACAGATGAAAGAGTTAACGAAGAACAACAACATTTTTGAACATACCAAGCCGTGATAAATGGTTGTAGGCAAACACAGGTCTTGACACCCTCTGTCAGTGCACAAAAAGGGCCTCGCAGTGTTTTCTGATTCACAGACCTGGCTAATCTGCGACTCCACGCTGACTTCGAGTACATGAAAATCCCCGCTCACCCATCTTCTGTGAGAACATGTGTGTTGAGGGTTAGGCAGGTGAAACATCTCGTATCTGTCAGCAACGCCTGCAAACTGAGAGGGGAGGACTTTGTGAGTGATTTGCACAGAGTTTCTTGCTCAAATGTTGTTGAGATTCAAATGTCTGCAAGCAAGTTTTTGCTGCTGAAAAAAAAAAGCCACAGCAGGTAAGGAGAGAGAGTGGGAACTGCACATGGAACAGATCTTGAGTTGTGTCATGTCAAAACAAGAGCTGACATAATCCAGCAATAAGCACTGTCAAACCTGATAATGAGTCACCTGCAAGCGGAGTATCTCTGCTTTGCATCGTGCAGCCTTCTGCAAAACGGGACTGTCCCAATGCTGGGCATAGATGAACAAAAAAACAACTGAAGAATCCTTTGCCAGTGATTTCAAACGCAACCCCAATCAAACCCTCTCAGGGAGGAGTTTTCCACATTCATCATCTGGCTTATCAATGCTGTCCTGAGCAAAACCTAGATGCAGGCTTTGTGAATGCCAGAGCACATGAACAATGGTGGAAGCCGGGAGGGCGATGATAAGAAGAGAGTGCAAAGCACATGTTTCAAGTTCTACCTTTTTAAGCAAGTGTTGGGGCCCGGGAAGCTGAGGTTGGGCTGAGTGCCAGCATTCCCTGCAATTTAATCCTAGCCCTCAGAGGAACAAGCTGTTATCCTCCCTCCATGCCAGTGTCTCCCCCTTATCTCACATTCGAAATTCTTTAACCACTTCAAAACAAAATATCTCCAAGGAACACTTCAGAAAATGTGTTTTCTTTTGTCTCCTGAAAACACTGATGAGAAGAAAAGCTCTTTTGTGTTTTGTGTAAGGAGCCTTTCAATGTCTGGGCTCTAAGTGCTCTCTTCTGTTCATTCACTTTCCCCCGAAAGTCTCACTCAGTGTAAGACGAATAGTCCTTTCCACATGGAAGGCTGAAAACCTGAGAGCCATGCATTGAAGAGGAGGAAGCTTAGGCAATGGGTAGAGCATCAGGCATATAAAAAAACATTAAAGCAACACCGAGGGGCTAAGGAAGGCCCGCAAACGCGCTGCAGTGGAGCCGAGACACACCTCGATGCTCCTTCCTTAAGACTTGCAACCAGCAGCTTGGGTGCTGAGATGGCTGTTTGCTTTGCAGGGCGATGTTGTCCCCTTTCCAGCTGTAATGACGGCATTTGTCTCATCTGGCTCACAGTGCTGAACTAAACCACTGGGGAGTGATCAAGGAGATTTGTGTGCAGGGCTACTCAGAAAACCTGAAGGAGAACAGAGTGATGAGGAACTTGGAAAGCCACAAAGGCTCAGGGAGTTAAGGGTGGACTAGAAAAGTGGGATTTGGCTTGAAGAAGGTCTCAAGGAGAGGGACTGAAGCCAGCTCCAAGGAGGGGCTCAGGGCTGCCTCCCTGTTGTTTTTATAGGCTTTCTTCTTGCAAAAACAGTGGGGGATTCGGCCCCACAGCAATCAGTGGGAGCCTTCCCTTGGCCTTCAGGGTGGGGATGTATGCATATCCAAACAACCCTGTACTCAGCCTACTTCAATCGCAGCCCTTCAAAGAATAATATGAGCAAAAAGAGAGAGGGTTAACCCACTACTGCAAACTTCTTACATGCCATACAGATGATGTCAGGCACAAAACTGATAAAGCAAATATCACCAATGATAGCAGTTAGCCATAACACAACCTGGTCAACCCTCTTTCCACAAGGAACACTCTGCTGCAAGAGGACTTTGCTTTGGCTGCCTGTGCTCTAAGACAGTCATGCCCAAACTGCCAGATCTTTGCTCTAACCAAGGGGCTATAGGCACAGAAGAGCATTGGTCCATGTCCCTCCTCAGAGGCTTGGGGCTCTGTGGTTTGGCTGCCTTCAGTGCTCTCATGTGGGCTCTCACCCTGTCCAATTGTGTGCATGTTCTCTTGGAGTCTTAATCCATCACACTGGGGACAATGAGGAAGACGAACAGTGAATTCTCATCTGCACAATTTCTCAGCAAAGTCTTTTCTTAATGATGTTTGAGAATAACAACTTCTTTTAAGATACTTGAGAATAACAATTCACCTGAATACTGTTCCTTTGCAACACATCTTCCCCCATGGCTTCAGTCAGCACCTGTGGAATACTTAGCTTCCTTGAGTTCTCTCTCCTTACCTGAATTTTCCTAAATGTGGCAATAATTTGAGTTCCTACCCAGAGAAGCCACAGGAGAATCTTAAAGATTCTGCAATCTTTAAGATAAGCATAGATGTTGTGTTTGAAGCAGTTGGCATGGTTCAAATAAAAAAAGATAGATTCATTGCAGAAATTATTGGGCAAGGGTGTCCAACTTCTGCTTCTTGTTGAGCTGGGAACAGATTTGCCAAATCACTTTGAGACTCCTACTCATAGAATCATAGAATCATAGAATCACTTTGGTTGGAAAAGACCTTTGAGATCATCGAGTCCAACCTTTAACCTAACCCTGACATCCCACCACTAAACCATGTCCCTACTCAGTGCATTATGGAAGACTACCACTAGTTCGTATGGTTGGAAAGTGGTATCTGATGCTGGTTCAGAGGAGAACTGCTAGAATGATCTGAGGGCTGAGACTGCATTTTTGAACCACTAGAGCTTTGATACTTCAATGGCTTTACCAAGAAAAAATAAAAGTCTGATCAAATGTCAGTGCAATGTGATGTTTTTCTGCATGGAGTTTTCTATTCAATAAGATAGAAAATATAAACTACGCTGCAATATCCTGGTGCTTAGAGGTATCTACATGATTTTGAAATTTCCTAACCTTAAAAAGAAGGAAATGTTTCTCTCCTAGCTGAGGAGTTGTGTGCAAAGTTCCATCCTATGGTAAAATTTTTTGTCTCATTTATAAAAGCTGTACAAGACTGTGTTTATGGTTCAAGTGCTGACAAAGTCATAGCTCAGCATACAAGGTCCCTACCTGGGAAAATATACACAAGATAGCAAAGTTGCTGAAGTTTAATAATGTCTTTTGAGCACAAATTGTTTTTGCACTTTCCCCCCCTAATGTTTTAAAAGTACTGGATTCACACCATGTGAGCAGCCCCTATTGTGCTCTGGCAGAGGAGTGCTTATCTCTCCAAAGGAGACATTGCGATGACTGTTTACGAACAAACCGCACAAAACTTACAAAACTTGGCTAAATCTTAATGGGCCTATTGACGCAGTATCAAGGGTGAAGTAGACTTGGACCCCACAGCACGTTCAAATTACATGGCTTTAAGTGAATTTAGAGCTTGTCAAAGGAGCTGGTTTGACAGCCCAGGAGACTAAAATCCTCTGTTTACTTCCCGAACAGATATCACATGGACCACTCACAAGTCCCCCTCTGTGCTAATCCGCAGAGGACAGGAGTTGTTACGGCTCCCAGCTATGCAGCCTGGCTCTGAACCTCAGCCTGCAACAACCTGGGCTTTTAGCTCTGGAGGCACCTAGTTCAATCCCAGTGTGTCAGCCAAGACAGAGGCCATAACAAACTTCCCTAACGTGTTCCAGTCCTGCCCCAGAGCGCTCCTTCTGAGGGCTGAACAACATTACTCTGTACCCAGAAAGTCAGATGCCGCTATGGCACTAGTACGGAGAGGAAGCATTAATAAAAAGTTTAGGAATAAGATCTCCATGGGCAGAAAGAAAGAGAAAAGGGAATGAAAGACAGAAAAAAATAAAATGAAATAGCAGGAAAGGTTGGTCTGCCTCACACTTTCCAAAGCAAAGTTATGAAGGTAGCTGCATTCTGGACAGCTTTTTGTTATTAGATCTAGGAGATCTCTGCAGCTTTGCTTTCATTCATAGAAAAATATGACTGAACTTTCAAGATCCCTTCAGTGATGGAATGGTCCCCCCTCCTCCTTCAATGAAAATCTCTATAAAGACCTTCTTCCCCGGGGTTTGGTTCTTCTGGGAAGGGACTAAGTAATTCTGTGTTGGCTGGGAAAGGTAGAAAATTACCAGTCATCTCTTCTGTTCAGAGGTGGGGAGGCAGTTTTGGCAATTCAGGTTAGAACCAGGACGGCTGTTAGGAAAAATGCTTGCTTTGGGGAAAAAAGATGGATGTAAGGCAGCGGGGTATGCAGGGAGCTCACAGCCTCTTTGGGCTAGTAGGTATCTAGCTAACCACAAACAGAAAACACCCAAACAGCAGCCCTACATTTTACCATGTTATTACTGATGTTCAGGTCCAGTTGAGTTGTTGTCACATCAATGGAAGGATGCCTGCAGATTTCAATAAGGTTTGGGTTGGATACGTAAGGAAACCTGCTGCATCATATGGTTTCTAAGCTGCCATCGCTTGTGCAAGTGCAGGTGTAGCTCTTTATTGCTTACTGAATGGTGGGGTGAGACTTTCATAAGGTTTGTGCGCAGCTCCCTTGTGTTGAATGGTTGGTGTTGCACTCCCTAATGAGATGTGGCTAGAGGCCCTCTCAAATGGGGGGAAATGTTTCTTTGTTTTGGCACTTCATTCCAGTTCACAAGCAGCCAATGGAATTTTCCTCTGGCTTTTTAAAAAATCCAAACTCACCTTCGGTCAGAAATGAAACATGGAAAATTTCAGCAAAGGTGGTTGCGTTTTTTTGAAAGTTCCAAGTGGATTAAAGAACAAAATTGTACAGAGGTGGTTGGTAAAGCAAAGCATGCAAATGCAGGTGGGGGAAACGGGCGTTGGCCCCTGTGCATTTGATGAGGCAGATTCATAGTGGTGAAAATGCAGGGCCCTTCACTTTGTGCAGGTCTGAGAAAGCAGATCCTTCAGCAGCTCCAGTTTCTAAGAGCTGGAAGGAGATAGCTGCTGTCGACTCTGAGCATCAGCCAGATTCTGTTTGCTCACTGTAGTGCTGGTTTCACAGCAGTCGGTGGAGCTTTGCCGGCGGAAGGAGTAGCAAACACAACGTGCTGTGACAGAGCTGTGCACTGAACCGAGCCCTATTTACTCCTATGGCAAGAATAAACATGAAGACTGGAATATTTTCACTTCCTGCTCTCCACCCCAGTTTAGTTTCTTCTTTGGGACTTTTTTTGTTTTCCCTGTATTTGACCTGCAAATTGGAAGAGATAAAAATATGCTCACAGGAAAGCAGAGCGAAGCAAAGCAAAAGCACCTCTAAGGTCTTTCATTGCGCAGGTCTGATTCTGATCCCCCGGCATAAATCTGGAGTAACTCTACTCAAGTGAATGGATTCATTCTGGAAAGTCAGCTGTGAGTCCAGTCCTGTATGTTTTGTTTTGCTGGGGAGCAGTAGTAGGGCTTTATAGAGCAAGCATTACGCCCATTTGTTTAATGAAAACCCTCTTTCTTACGCAGTAATCATGGGCACTTCTCGTTTTTAATTGCTTTTAAAATGCAGAGTACTGGTGAACTGCAGTGGTAATTTTATATCCTGGCTCCGCTTGGCCTTGATTACATCAGTAGCAGGTAAGAAGGGAGGGCTGAATAGCGTTTCACTGTTTGGTAAAATAATTACTGCTCTGGCTCAAGATTTCAATTAATCCTTTCAGCGCTGCTGGAAAATGCTTGTGCCTGTGAGTCCTAACCACATATTCAGTGGAAGGGCCCTTCCTATTCACCCTCAGATGATTTTGTGCAGAGTCCCTCATGCAAGCTGAGATAGTGAGCGAGTAAAGAAATGAAGAAGAGAAAAAAAAGTAATTCGATAGGTGTGGACAAGGGAGAAAAAGAGGTTTGGAGGCATATCCTGAAAGTGGAGAACAGTATGCTACTCCACATTGCTGTGGCAGAGAAAAGGGCAGGTCATAGTGTCTTTTTAAAGACCTAGAGGTTCCCCACCTGGGCTCAGGCTTGGATCTCACAGGGTTGCCATTGGTCTTGAAATTGCCACCAAACTGCTTCCATTCCCTCACCCTGGGGCTCCTCAGTGGTCACAGCCTGGTGGGACAGGGGGTGAGGTGTAAAGACCCACACTCTGGTGACTGGTGTGCAAGAAATACAAAAGCAAAGCCCCTAACCCCTCGGTCCCAGCCCGCTGGTGGCAGCATCCATAGGGCTTGACCCATGCAAGGGGGCACCACGCAAGGGTGTTAGTCCCAAACTACTCTCAGATGGACTTGTATCATGTGAACCTACTGCTTTCCTTGGCTTTGAGGTCCTTCTCTGAGTACTGCTTTGCTTCTTGCTGGGCCAGGGCAGCCCACCCAGGTCCCCACATTGCACTGGGGCTTTTGCAAATGCTGATGCTTTCCCAGCATGAGCCATGCAAGGCAGCAAGGTGCTTACCTTTTAGACAACAAGCAGCTTCTCATCACTGCAGAAAGCTTGAAATTGAGGACTGTGGGGCTCAGCTGTCAGCAAAGAAAAAACAATTCCAAAGACTAATTACTATTTTTTTGAATCTCATAGTTTTTAACCCTTTAATTTTTAGGCTTGGTACAGTCTTCTTTGGTTCTGAGGGTTAGTCATATTACATAAATGAACTTATCCAGTAATAATTCACTCCATTCAAGATAATTAACAAAGACAGGGCATAGGATCTAAACCATTGTAGTGAAATAAACAGCAGCGGTGCAGCACTGAGCCCCATGCCTGCCTGAAGTGAGGGGAAAGTGTTGGAAATAATCTGGGGATTTTATTATGTCTGTGTTTGTGACCTTTTCAGAGAATACTTGCTCTGGAGAAGCTGGAACATATGAAAGTTCACAGAGAAAAGTGACATTTGAGTCATTCGGGTTTTTTGAAAATGGTCTGAAATTAATTTGAGAATAAATTAGAAAAAAAAAAAAGTAGCTTGTAAAATGTAGGACTTTTGATCAGAAACAGAAACTTCAGTACAATCTGGCTTCAGCCTCTTCCCTCCACAGCAATCCTGAAGGCACGTAAGAGAGCTGCTCAGCCTCTTTATGCTCCATCTATAGTTTATGGAAACAGCAGCTTGTCCAGAGGACAGCCCATCCCTTCTCAGGTGGGAGAGATGAGTCCAGGAGAGAGTGTCCGTGGGGACATTTCATCCTGTTGCCTGATAATGAAGAACCCTGTATCAGGAAGATAACAATACAGAAGATGTGGCTCTGACACTGCGATGCTCAATAAGACACGGCAAGAACAATTCGGCTGTAGACTCCCTGTGTGACTTGGTATCGAGGGTCTGACCCTATTAACCTCAATTCCCCACGGGTAAGGTGGAGGAAGCGCGTCCCCCACTTCCCAGAGCTGCTGCAAGGATTAGTTCATTGCTCCAGAGATGCAAATAGACAACAACCACGGATATGGGTCACCCTACAGACCGAGTATCACACCTTGAGTAATGAATATTTGTAACAAACAGTCCATGAGCCACCCTTGGGCTGAAGCATGTTCTCCTGAAACATTTCCTGGGTGACTTTAAAGAGAGAACAAGGACAAAACCACAGAGCGTTCACAGTTGATTTCATGATTTTTTTTTAATATCGGAGGACCGTCCTTCTACCACTCAATTTTCAGAGTCAATTGTTTGCTGTCAGCTGTTCGCTCGGCTAATCCCAATACAAGGCAACTTTCATATTGCATTCACAAGAGCGTCAGCCTTGTTCGGAGCCTGTCAGCACAAGGGATTTCTGTTTGTGAACAAAAGTCTTTACACATTCTGGCTCCGAACGTGTGCGCTGTCCTTTCGAAGCCAAAAAGAGTCTCTCCCTGTGCCAGTTTGTGTTTCCAAAGTTGCTCTGCGTCCTCTCGTCATCAGCCAAGCTGTGCTGAGCTACTGGGCTACGTTTTTGGAATTACAAGGAGAGCTAGTCTAGAGGGGGAATGAGGACAAACTCCACGAGCTCTGGGCCAAATCCTTCCCAGGCGGTACGTGCCCGTGTCCGCAGGGAAGGTGCTGCTGTGTGCAGACGCAGAAGGATCTCGGTTACCTTGGGTTTAAGGCACTGATGTGCTTCTCTGCTTCTGTCACACAGCTTTGGGTTTATTCTGGTAGAAATGAGAGCAGGAATTAGCTTGGCTGCTGCCCAGAAACCTTCCTTAACCCTCCCTGGGTGCTTCTCCCTGGGAATTCACAACGCTCTTTCCAGAGGAGCCCGGCACTCTGGCGTGCAACTTCTCGGAGGCATGCAGACGTGAAGTTGCTTGCGGTTAGAGACACAAGCAAGGCCCCACATGTCTGATGTGTCGATGAGGTGAGAGCCCCCACCAGCTTCTGGATCAGGCTCCCTGAGGCAGCGGAGCAGCAGACCTCACACTGGCACCCGCCACGTGGTGCCCATTTTGGGGATGTGCTTGGTAGTTTGCATGGTCATCGACCTGACTAATAATTTTGTGGTTCACATAAAGATATATGTGTTGGTATAAAACACCTCGGTCATAGGATGAGCACTATATATCGTTATATTTTATGGAGGGAATGCGGCACTTTTCCAGCAACAGTCAATGAATCTAAATTCTGCTATTCCTGCATGATTGCCACAGAAATCTCTCTCCTGAGTATTATTTCTTATAAGGGATATAGATGCCAGTTGTGCTTCATAAACCAGTGTCCTTAAAAATTCTGCCATCTAGGAAAGCTGAGCACATGGGGAAACTTGTGAGGTATGATATATATGAGATTTAAGTAGGAAAATGCCAGGAACAGTTCTAAAAATATTTGGAACTGAGAAGCCTTAGTGAAACTGCTCATACACAAAAGGGCATTGAATGTCAGGACAGTGTAGCACGTATTTTTTTCGCCAGCAATCTTTTATCAGATAATTAATAAAGAGGCAGACAGCGTTACTGCTGTGCTGTCCTCCACCCCACATATATGCCTACTATCTCTGCTGGCATGCAGGTGTTAACCTCAGACTGGAATTACCACGGTGATGTGAAGATAAATCAAATCAGTTTTACAGATATTTGTTTTGCACCTACCAAAATGACAGCAGTCCCTAGGATCCCTCAAAAACTATTTTTTTTCTCTCATGTGTGCTGCTTTAGAATTTACCAATGCAGTAAAGATATAGAAATAATGAATAATCTCATTTTTTCCCTTTGTTCTTCCTATTACGCTTGAGAAATGCTGGGCTTCGCTGTAGAAATTGGTAGCATTTCTAAGTAAGCATAATCTCTGCAGTTTAGAGTATTGTTTACACCAAAATTTTACAAGAGGTTCTGGAAGTTCTGGATTTTCCCAGTGAGATATTTTGGAGACGGCAAAAGGTAACACATCATTCCTATAGCCTCGAAAAGGACAGAGTAGGTCTCGCATATTTCTCAATGGGAAACCCTAGAATAAAAAAGGGATTTATCTATGTACCAGCAACTTGGTGAAGAAGAAACATAACAGATTTGCAGACAGGCCACTTGCCTATGACTTGCACGAAGTGTGCACTACCATCGCAAGTGCCAGCCTGCCCATGTTGCTCCAAAGCCTGGAGATCTTTGACAAATGGTAAAATCCCCTTTTTTTTCTTCTGCCCAGTTAGAATTTTCTGAGGAAAATACTGAACACACATGTAGGAAAGCAGGTAAACGGGAACACTAACAAACTTAAACAAACTTGCAGAAAATATTGTACCCGACTGCTACACTGTGAAATGTGAGACCAGGGTCAGATGAAGAACCCTGTAATATCTACTGCCTGAAATAATCTTGGTCTCTTACTGAACCAGAGAAGGAATGTGGAAAAGCTGGTTCAAGTCCCTGCTCCTCCAAAAAGTATCTGTATGGCCCTGGGCAAGTCCATTCTCTGCTCTGTGCCATGGTTGGTCGTCTACAAGTGGAATCAAAAATACATTTACAACCTCTCTGCACATGATGGGATAACTGCACTGTGGATTCTGAGGTACTTAGATAGAAGAGGATAAAGAATTGATTGTTTTCATACCCAAAAAAGGGAAGATAGTTTTTTCAGGACAACACAAACCTGATTTTTGAGAATATTTAGTAAATTAGCTTATTTAGTTTTGGGGCATTTCTAATGAAGTCAAAGGGTGAGTTCACATAATCAATGTGACATGGCAGCGATTAGAATCATTGCCTACACAATGGGAAACCCAGGTTCAAATCCCACTGTTGCTTGATGTAGAGCTGGTATGAGACTCATGGTCCTGCACCCTTGCTGACCATTC
>NW_009260399.1:233106-315403 GCF_000687185.1 Egretta garzetta | reverse complement strand
GCGGGGAGAGGAGAGCTTTCTGTGTGCGGGGGCTGCAGAAGGTCCTCAGCAGAAGGGAAGTTCTCTGGGGGAGGATGCCAGCCCCATTTCACAAAACCTTTTTTCTGAGGGTTTCTTCCTGCACCATAATAAATGTCTTACCTTTTGAAACATTAGAAAGAAAAAGGATTTCCCATCTTGCTTGTCTGGCTTGTGGTTCAGGAACCACCAGGATACAAGAAGGTCCAGATTCAAGTTATTGTCTTCAACTCAAGCCTTCCCATCCCCAGTGACTTCTCTCCCATGCAATGGGAAAGTACCTCAGCCTCCCCCCCTTAAGTTAGAAAGTTTGCAAGTTTTCATCTGATCCTACATGTTTCTCACAAAAAAGAAGTTTTTCATTGATTCCATACCATTTGCCCCTCTCACTATTGCCAGGTTGTCCTGCACAATGTGTCAAGAGAACTGTTGAGGATACCTTTTAATGGCAGCTCGGAATTCTGCTCCCAAAGAAACCATTTCCTCACTGAGCATGAGAAGAGGGGGGGAAAAAAGCCAGAATGGTATCAGTAACAACTGTGAAAATAACAGGTTATAGATTCTGTGAATTATAATGATGAAATATCAATCTGTGAGATGGAGGGGGTTTGCCCATCTTGTTATCAGGGCTACTTATTTAATGGTGAGAATGTAAACATCCAGGCTTTCCTGCTGGGTTTCCTTTGGGAACCTCTGAGCGTAGGACTGCCTGGGCTGATTCAGGACCTGTGTATGTGTGTCCTACAGATAGCTGAGTAGAGGGCCTCCTTGGTGGGCAATGCACCAGAAAGCCATCCTGGTTGGCACTGATATCACATGTAGGGCTATCAAAGGCACAGCTATGAAGCTATGAAGGCCATTAGGCACCAAGGTGCCAGTGTCCACTGGTGGAGTCAGTCCTGACCCAAGAGCTTTTGGTGACCCTGGAGATGAAAGGGAATCTACAACGGTTCTCTAATGGCAGAGTTTTTTTCCCTAAAAAAATCAGGAAGTAACAAATAAGAGCTGGGAAGAAACCTTAGAAAACCCCACAATGTAACTGGTGATAAGCAGAGAGAGCAGAGGTGGAAAAGTCTTTCAGGAAACCGAGGAAGAGAATAAAATTTCAGAGAATGCAAGAACACTGTGCTCAAGTGTGACATTTCAACATTAATGCCACTGCCACAGATTAGTTTTGTCATCTCTAAGAATTCAGCAAGAGGTTAGCGATGCCCACATGAATTATAATAATGTAGCTACATGCAAGTAGTTGTTTTTTATTATATATTCACCTGAATTTAATTTTCTCCTCTTCCGCAATCATCCAGTAGACTGTTCTCTAGGGGGACATTTACATTTTGCCTTTGAATGTACAGGAATTTCAGCAGAGGGGTTTTTTTTTAAAGTGTATTAAAAAAACATTTCATGATAAAACACAAGATTTCCTATATTTTCCAGCCACTGTGAGGTCTGCAGCCGTTCTGGAGTGATAATGATCTCCAGGGACATTATAAACAGTGGTACTTTTCAGAATAACCTTTTTTCTTTTACAAGATTCTTCTTTGGAGACCAAGCTGTTAATTTAGGAGTTTATTCTCCAGAAATCGCACTTACAAAGGTGTCTGTGCCTTTCTATCAGTTACATAGCAAGTGGTCTCAAGCTGAGGTGGGTGGAAATTAAAACCAAATTAGGTGTATGGATGAACCAATGTAACAAGAGATTCTACATTTCAGACTCCGTAGCTAATGTCCTCTTAGACACTAATTGCTAACCCTCATCAGGTGCTTGGCATTTACTCGTGCTTGGTGAAGATAAAACATAGCAGTAAAGGAAACTTCCATCACAGTGGTAGTACTCAGATTCTGGAGAACTGGATTCAGTTACCTGAACCAGCCTAAGACGACCTTGGTAGGACAGTGTGACCAAGCCCACGAAAGTGTTTAAATTCTCTTTGAAATCTCTGGTGTGGTCAGAGGTCTGTGATTTCATGTGTCATGACTATAGGCTGCTTCCAGATATATGTCTTAACTCCCATTTTTCTCAGGAAAATGGAAATAGCAGACACTCCCTTCTAGGCAATAAAAAATCCATCTTGACAAGCTGAATAAATAGTGATATCCATAGTTAGCGATAACTAATCTTACTCTGTAAACCCAAAACTGCAGCCTATACCTCAAATCAGCCAGTACCCTGTGAGAACGGAAACAAGGTAATGAGAAATGGAAACCTAACATTCTCAAATGAAAATCAATCCCTTCAGCTATCAGATGATCAAGCAGATATCATTCTTGATGCTGCAACAAAAAGTAACATCTCAGTCACTTCCATGACCCTGTATCCCCAGAGCCAGCTGTTGTAAGTTTTAATCCAAGTGAGTCTTGGAATGTTCTGGTGAGGACAGCAAATACAGTAGGTACAGCTGAAGAACAAAACCACCAGAGGCTCAACTGCAATTGAAATGGAAGTTAGAGCCTATGAGCTGTCCAGGTGCCCCCGGGGGAACCTTTCTCCAAAATTCAGATTCCTGCCAGTTGTCTGTTGCCTGTCCTGGAGGTGACTTTGGACACCTCGACCCCTCCTTTAGCATGTAGGAAAAAACAGTTTTCACAGACATCTAATCCCAAGGTCACTTTTGAATTACTGTTAATTAGATGACTCTCATGACTCTATTAGTGTTTTACTAGTTTTATTAGACTTCTGCCTTACATTTTCTGAGAAAATGGCTTTCACTTCGGGTTTGCAGAACCATGAGCATTTGTGGAATATTTAAATGAAAGACCATGAAACCAGTTAGCAAAAGAGGGTTTTCTGTTAGTCTGGAAATGACATGCTACAAATCAAACTGCTTAGTTTATAGGTGAAACAATCTTTCTAATAAATTGCTACAATTTAACTGGAATACAAATAATTTCTTTTTTTCTGATAAGATAATCATTGGAATCCTTTCTACATTTCATAGGGCTTCTTTTATAAGCCTTAAGAGGAACAATTTATTTCACTTCATCATATCTTGCAAATGCTTCACATTTTTGGAAATGGCTCAGTGACTTCTTTATTGATGTTGTGCAGCATTTCTGGAATCTATTAGTGTATTTTTGGGCTCTTTTCTCATTTTTGCTGTTGTATACTGAAGCGGAGCTGAAAGCAAGTTATTAATTTAGGTTGGAAATGAAGCAAAGCAAGTTTGTCCAGATATATTAATGACTATTTTTCTCATAGAGGAAACAACAGCAGAATCACTGAGTGCTCTGCAGTACTCTTCCTTTATTTCTGGAACTCAACCTGGACTAGAACGATTTGTGAGACTCCCCGTTTGTCCTGGATTCCAGAAATGAGTTGTTCTAGCACCATTTCTAATCTCTGTGGAAGGCAGATGGACTGGAAAACTTACAAGAAAACCTCAATGTAACAAAGTCAAGACTTCGGGAGGGTTTGCACATTTTATTCAGGAGTTCTGTACCTGACCTAAGCCTAAAATCTGAAGGCAGTGAGTGCTCTGCTCATTGAGAGAGGTCAGTTAATCTTGAGTACAGCTCTGAAATTCCAGGGTTCAGCCATTGATTTTCCTAATAAATAACTTCATTTTAGTTATTCTTTATCTCTTGCCAGAACCACAGCAGATGAAGAAAGTAAAATTTCATCATCCTAGCAGTTCAGTGAATACAATTCCTGCATTTATCAAGTACCAGATAACTGACACCAAGGCAAACAAACAGGCAAATATGAGTCTGTTGCTGTATCTTTCAGCTCCCTCCTTACACATCTCCCCAGGGGTAGAAAACTTATGAAAGCTAAAGTGTTCTCACAAGGTTTTCTTTTTAGCTCCATTAATAGCTCTTTAGAGGGCTCTTTCACCACAGGCTCCTTTGGACACCAATGTTTTGTTGAACTTGTCCACCCTTCCTCTGAAATGGAGGTTACTCGATAACCATTTACAACACTCAGTGCATTGATGTACAGGAGCGCAGAGTGCCGCTCAGAGATTTCTGGAAGCGTACCCTCAGCCAAATCACAAACAAACTCCTGAGCAAATATCTATCAGCCTTTCTCTCTTACAAGCTTCACTTAAAAATTATCTGAGATTGTGAAAGGCTGCATTAAACCTCACAATTCTGGGCAGAGCCTCCTGCCGTGATGGCGTTGAACTGTGCCACAGGTAGGGCTGCTTTGTCACCCAGCCAACCTACCTTAGAGCTGGAATGGCAGACGTGGACGGATGGTGGGTACCCTGAATTTCTACATCGGTAGGTAACGCTGATGCTATACACATTGTATGACAGCTCCTCTGGGCAGCAGTGTTTTGGCTTGAAAGACAAAGTGGTTTTTATATTCAAAGGTGCAGCTTTAAAGTCGTTCTTAGGTGATTTTTTTCTTACAAGTGCTTCTCTCTTGTGACTCATTTCCACCTCCCCCAGATGAAATTCACTGCTTTTCAGACACACCTCCTCACTGTTCGTGGGGGCTGTTCTGCTGAAATCTGCGTTTAAAAACTGTGCCCTTAAAAAGAGCAAGAGAGAAGTTACTAACCCGTACACTGCACTAACAAGTGTAAAACAAGAGCCAAAAGGATGAGGAGAGGTGGCACACGAGTGGGAGTGAACATTAATGCCTTTGTTTTTTGTCAGCCTCCTTATTTTCATGATAAGAGACCCTTATGGAAACTTTTAGCTTTGTATAGTTATGCAGAAAGTAAAGCAGCAATCCTCAGGGGGTGAAATCCTGGGAGCAGTACTGAAGCTGGAAACCCACTGAACTGGGTGGGAGACTTTCTCCAGAAATAAGGAAGCTGCTGATGCAGAGATTGATTTGTTGTCTGTGTCCATGCCTGATAAAAAAAGGATGGGCTTAAAGTGCAAAGATCCAGCTTAAATTTCCTTTTCCTAAGTTTTGGTGAAGTCAGTCGCCCAGCAGGGCAACAGTGTTCCCATTGCTTGAGCATCAAATATCTCTGTCACCATCTGCCTCATTGCAGCTATCTCCTTCCAGAGTAATGAAGTGTTTTAGTACTGAGAAAGCAGCTAAAATGTTCCTTCAGGCAGGATACGAGAGAATGCTGAGTTTAAAGAGTTACTGCGTGCTTTGCAGATGCCTGGAGGAAGGCTACTGAATTCACAGCTACAGACTTGCACCAAACTGCGCCAAGCTTGTTCTGCCACTTTCAAGAAATTCCCGACTTTTTTCTCAGCGCCATTCTTCCAGATTCATTTCAAACTCTAACAATTCCCTTTAGCCTTTGCAGTTCCTCCTCCTCTTTTTCTCACTCACCTATCTCAGGCTGCCTGAAGCTTTTAACTCTTGAACTGGCCACTCAGCCGTATCCCTGTTGGATCAGCCCTACCGTCATTGCAAGGAAAAGTCACCTGCAGACTTTGACTGCACAGTAGCTTGCACCTCACCCTTTAAACAAAAGCCCAAAGACAACAATAGGGCATTCTCCTCACACACAAAAAACCCCCCAAACACAGCCCCCCATCTTTTTCAGGCTCCTTGGAGAACCTTAAGCTGAACAGGCACTTGCAGTTGGAGGAGATGTTCTCCAGCAAAATGATGCACTCTCCAACAACACTGGGTCTCTGAACCAAGACCTGGGAACAAGTCTCTGGATTGGGAACCCACAGGAGATGGCAATGCATGGCTTACCCTGCTGCTACCAGGCCGCAGATTCCCGAGGGCCATGGGAGCATGGGAATGGGTGCCTATTTTGGCAGTTTCTGTTTGTATTGGCTGCTTGAGGCTGCTGGTAGCTAAGGTGTAGGAAAAGAATGGCTTGTCACACAGCAGTACCGGAACTGAGGAAGAAAAAACACTCCACAGAGGATTAAAACCTCCTTTGAATGTGGGGGTTGTTTTGCTTTTTTTTGTCCTGTAGAAAATGGCTCAGAGGCACAGGAAGCTAATGGCAGCAGACCCCGAGATGGCTTCCTGGGCCAATCCCTTAAACACCCCTCAGACCTTCTGCAGGCCTTATGTTCAGGGAACAGAAACTTCTCCAGACTTACCTAGCAGTGAGCCAGTACAGTGGGGATCACAAATGGGAATGGCATTAAAACCCAATAATAACTAAAAACATTAAAAGAGCTTCTTTAAAAGATGCCAACTGCTTTCAATAACTAAATAAATCACTGCAGTGCTATTATCTCTGCAGAAAAGGCATTTTGTGTGGTAGTAATGGCAAATGCAAGGAATTAATGCAGGTACTAGAGTAGCTTTATTTAGAGAGGTGAAACAGGCAATTCTTAAAGGAGCACTGCTATATAGATTGTGAAAAAAGTCTGCTGTGAGAAGGAAGCATAAAATTGCATCCTGAAAATGAGAAGCACTCTGAAGGAGAAATTCATGGTAATGTAAACTGGAACTTTTCTTCAGAGAAACACTTAAACTGAAGCTACTCCCTTCTCCTTCTTCTTCCCAAGCTGCTGACATGCATAAAAATGTGTGTTTGACCAGCAGCTTATTTGGAATGTTTTCTCCTTCCCTAACGAAAATGTGTTATTTCTCTAAACAATATGCCACTTAATACCAACAGAAGTCTCCTTAGCAGATAGGGCATAGTTGCAAGGCTTCAACCTGTGCCAGGGTTTGGATCTAGGAAGAAAACCCTGCTAGACTCAAGTATTTACTTATTTAGTGATTCTTTCCAAGGTCATATTTTTAAGCTGTAGGGGAAACCATCCTGAAGAGTAAACCGAGTGACTGGGAAGTTGAAGTACAGAAGCTTGCTGTGACCAAGTTAGTAATGCTCTCTTTAAACAGTGGCCCCACTGAAGAATTGAACTTAAGTGCCTCGGCACAGTAAAGCCTATGTGTTGTCTTTGGGAAGCATTTCCAGCTTAATAGGGACGAAGTTTCCTTTATGCCTGATGCAGCAGCACATTTCATTTCACAAATTTCCTTTTCCACCCATTTAAGCAATTAACTTGGGATGAATGAGATGCCAGATGAATATTACTGCCTTAAGAATCAATAGCTGCTTCTGAGGTGGCTCTGGAGAAAAGAGGGGTCTATATGAGCCAGCTGTGCGTTTTGACGTCTTGCCAAAGCCACGCCACCTCAGCAATTACCTCAGAAGCACTGTACCCATGCCTCTCTGTGCCCCGTTTCAGCAGCAGTTTGTACCCTCTTATTTTCCTCCTGCTCTGGGAGACGAATGGTGACCTTTTGGGACGAGGGAGCAGAGTGAAGGCTCTGCAGGCTCTGTGCCTTACTCCCTGCCCATGGACAGGAGGTCCCATGGGGCATGCAGGGTGCAGCCTGGGCACTTGCACCCCGGGCATGGGTAGATAACATGAGAAAAGATGGTGTTAACTACTCCTAGTGACATCAAACAGCTTACAAGTCCTAGTGGCATCTTCTTACCTGGTAAAGCTGTCCCATGTGTAGTCACCAGCCACTTTGCTGCTTCCCACAGCTGGTGTGAAAAGAAAAGAGATTAAAAGTCCATTGTGGGTAGACAGTGGTCCCTCTCTACAGTGTCTTCTAGCAGTAGTGAGGGGCAGAACTGAATAAAGAATGATGTTTTGATGCTAGCAAATTGTTGGCCCTGCAGGCACAGAGCTGGAAGCTCTTTTGGATCTCATCCTTCACAAAAAGCGTTGTTAAATATCTTCCATTTTTAGGATATTTACTTCTGGAGATGCCTGACCTGGAAAGACAGGATCAGGTTAAACACGAGGCACTTGGAACAAGGGGCTTCACTCTGAGGTGTTGTCTTCACCCAGGCAATAAGGGACAGGTTGGAAGGAGAAGCTTACTTGCCACCTGAATGTTTGCCAGCTGAAGAGTTAAGGCCATGAGATGCTGTGACAAAACAGCAAATTTCACCCCTCCCCACTCCTGCAATCTGTCGAGGTTATTCTCAGCACAGGTCAGCACCTTCAGGCTGAATTTTCAAATGTGGGTTCTGACGCTGTTCTTGCAAGACTTTTGCTTGCCCGCCTCAGGAAGCAGGCACTTATCGCTGTGGTTATGTGGTCTGCATGAGCAAAGCCTCGCGCGCGCAGGAGCAGGGATCCTGTGCACTTCTGACAGTCCACCTTCTTCCACAGGAACAATTCCCTTCCAGGATGAAGTATATTGCCTTGTTCTTAGAAACTGGGCAAGGCAGTGCATGGGGTCCAGAGCGAGGGAAATCTGCAGTGAAACTTAGCTGGGGTGGCTGCTGCGATGGCGTAGCTGCACGGTGCTCCAAAGCGGGACCTGGCATCTACATCACTGGGCAAGTTCATGCAGATCCCTGTCCCTTTGGGGAAGAAAGTGGGGATAATACCACCAGAAAAGCTGCCACTGCAGCATTGTTGAACACGGCCTAATTTATGGTGAAATGGGTGGCTTGTTGAGCCCAGGGCTTTTGGATTTATGAACTATCATACAATAGTTGCTTAATCCAGGACGCAGCAATAGAAATGGGAATTGTGTGCATTTCAATTTAAGCATAAATCTATTTTTGCACTGGCTTCCTATTTTGACCTCTTAGGTTTGGCTGTCTGTCAGAAAGCACCACATCCGATCCTGCTAATTCCTTTCTTTAGGTCCTTCCTGTCAGAGGGCTGATGTGGTCTTGCTGAATTTTTGCACAAATTTGCTTTGTACAGTTTGGCCCTCTGGTATTAACAGCAAGTTTCCTCCCTAACAAGGAAAACAACAGTGTTACAAACATTTGCCTTCCTTACCAACAGGTACGCTGACACCTAAAAGTCTGGATTTCGGTTCCTACATAAAAGCAGTTCTGGTTCTTGGAGGTGTTGAGAACACAGGCTCCTATGAAAAGACTTGACTTCAGGCATATAAGATTGAAAAAATTGGCATATTGAAGAGGAATAACATTTCATCATAGAAAGTGAGAGCCCTGAAACTCTCTGGAAGTAACCTTAAAGCCCTTGTTGCTTAAAACAACTCCCTCCATGTGGAGTTTTTCTTCTGGTACTGTCTGAAATACACCTAGTCTGGACTGAATTGCTTTTCCTCTTGAGGTTCAGACTTCTTTTGGTTTTCTCCTGGAGGTAATTATTCCAGCAACAGGGCTGAATAAAAGGCAAGTGTGCCAGGTTGGCTTCGGTTTTGTTTTAACAAACACTTCAGTTATGCTTAATTTTATGGTTTTTGCTTTGTCACTGTGATTTCTCAAACGCTACAAAGCTATATTCATTTTAAACGAGCACTAAAGCAAAGTGATCCAACAAGGATATACAGATGTGTTTATGATGGGAGCGATGTTGTAAAATCAAGACTGACGCAGCACCAGGCAACATATAGGATGTACTGGATTTGAAAATCCTTTCCCACTCCCTCAGCCTATAAATTGTTGCTGTCACATCACTTCTGAGCAAACTCAGCTTCCCAGATCAGATGTTTAGAAGCTGAAACCTGGGTACCTTTTAGGTCAAAGTATCTTTTGAATCAAATTACAAAGCATATGCTAACAGTGATTTTCATGTCCATAAGAAAAATAAATGCATGCATTGTTCTTAAGAGCTATGGGTTTAGGAACTAAAGAACTAATCTGAGAGGTACAAAGCTGACAACTATTAGCAAGGGTATGAAATGATGTCCGGCAGAGTGAGGGCAGGCAGGAGCACAAGTTCATACCCTGTTCAGCAGCACTTCCGTTATCTAATCCTGGCCTTCTCTTGAGTACAGGTTACCAGTCTCCCCAAACCAACTGCTAAGCTGGGAATTCACTAAGGGAGCAAATAATATTTAATGATTGGAGCATATCAACTTGTGGGATCTTGAGTCTGTCCCATACCACCAGCTTTCCTTTGCAGAGAAGAACCCCTCCACCTCCAGCCTGGACCCTAACATGCATGGGTGCTGACTTTGCTCCCAGTGATGTTTGCAAATATGTGTGGACATTTCTAGTGCATGATCAATGTTTTGTTTGTTTTTTTTTTTTCCTGAAAACCACCACTAATTTGACCCTTTCTCAGGTAGAAATGTCAGGTGACGCTACTCTTTCTGCCAGGGAGACTTGTTATAAGGTAAAGATTTCCAAAAGCAGCTCTGATGGTGAAGACGTATCATGGTGGAGAGATGTTTTAATTCATAAACAGCCATGAAAATCTATTTTCATGTCATGGGGATAATCCATCCATGTTACATGATTCAAACTGTAACACAGTGAACTTCACTGAAGATTTAAAAAATATGAATGACCTTTTTGTCACTCCCAAAAGCTCAGCAGGTTCTTCTTAAATCTCAGAGCTGGTACTGAAAAATGGAGATCCCTAAAACATCTTCCATCTTCCCCTTTTTTTGAGAAAGGGCTACTAGATGCACCTTATTTACAACACAAATAATGCCCTGCTTCTGGTACAGACCATTGGTTTCAAAAGGGTTTATAAAATAAAAAAATATAGAGCCTGTTTCTACCAATTGTGTGAGACACTGCAAAATGACCAGACAGCTTGTTTTACAAATGTGTAGGCTGATTAACATCCGTGCTAAAGTGTAGTAAGCTTATAGTTTTAGGCATGAATATGAAAACCAGATGTCCACATCTGTATTTACAATTCTGTCTGAAACTTGTTATCTCCTAGTGGCCTTCATTTTACATTTCATGGCTCCTATGCTTCATCCAACACGATGGATCTGAGTATCTTCACCCAACACCGCTAACACCTGTTGGAGGAACCTAAACTTTCACACCAGAGTTTGTGCTCCTAAAACACGTAATAAAGCTCAGCTGAAACATAAATCCAGACTTTGGACAGATAGCTGCTTCCCATTAAATTTATTTTCCAGGAGTTTGCTGTACACTTTCCATGGATACTCAAAAGAGTCATTTCTTGATATTATGATGTTAACCCATCAGTAATCTTCAGAGTTTCCATCTCACTTGCCAAACCCTATGAATCCATTTAGCCTCCTGTTGACCTATGTTTGTGAACATTACTGGGTGAATTTCATCACATTGCAAGGATTTACTATCCCCTGAGTTGTCCTATTTTAAAGCTACAAGGTTCACTGACATTAAGAATAAACTCAACTGAAAAACTTTATAAGTAATTTATTCAAAATTCTTGAGAAATGTATCCACCTTCCCAAGTCACTTGATAACAAGATTTCTAGGCAGGATGCTTTTGATAGAAACTTCTTTTTTTTTGCATTTGAAAATGCTGGTTTGTCAGATTTGAAATTTTCCAATGTAAGTTCCAGCTACACTTTTCACTGGGCGGGGGATAAAAATTCGGAGTGAATGATGAGACCAGTCCCTGTCTCCTCATCAGCACTGTCAATAGCACAAAAGAAGTCAAAGACCTCTTGCAATGACAGAGACCCAGGCCTTCAATCTATCTAATTCAGGTCAGGGTGTTAAGCCTAGACCATCTGTGTATCAGATGACCATCAGCCTTTCCTCCTCAATCCTTCCTGTTGAAATTGTTCTGCTTTCTAAGATATAACTGAATATTCATTGAGTGGAGAGATACAGACTCAATGGAGTCTGGGAACTCAGGAAAAAAAAGAAACAAATGAAATTCTTTTTTTCAGCACCAAATACTGCTGACTCTTACTTCAGTGCCAACCTTGGGCCATATTGCCCTTGCTTGAACATCTCTTTATGTGGCATTTGGAAAAATAATGGATTCAGATGAACTCTTAGATTTATTTATATGGTGATGTGGCATTGTGGTACTGTCCGGAGGCATGAACAGGAGTGCATAGACATGAGCCATCCTGGTGATTGACATCGCTGCGTAGATGTCTATTCAAACCTGCTGAGACCTTACCTGGATTTCAGCGGATTTGTCAGAAGCAGAGCTAAATGTCAACATAAGATTTATCAGCAATACAAGTCCTCACAGGTAGCTGAGTAGCTGAAGTAACTCAAATAAAAGGAACAAAAATGTAAAGACAGACTGACAAGTTAAAAGAATTACAAAAGCGCAATGGCTAGGAGACAACTGGTGAGGGACATGCTTGTTCCAGTTTATTCGAGGCATGAAACACCAGCTAGCGAAAAGAGTATTTGAAGATGAAAGAAGTGTGAGGACTCCTTCTTAGAGACCAAAGACAGGCTAGCTAAGCAACAGAATAAGAGAGGCTGTTAGAAGAAAGATGTATTCCTAAAAAAAGGTGAAGCTGTGTCCAAATGAAGGAAAAAAAAAAAGAGAACAATCTCTGGTAGATGAAATATGGAGATGCAAAAAGACAAATCTAAAAAGGAGTTTGGGATCAACTTTAAAAAGGCATAAAAATTTAATAATAACTAATTACCTAACTGTATTATGAATACCTTGCAGAGATGATGCAGACCAGTGGACAGTGAAGGTGTGAAAGTAGCAGTAAGAAGAGGCAACAGCACAAAAGAGAAATGACTTTTTTTTTATTTTCCATTTTTATTCACTGTGAGACCTTAACGTGTACTTTGGCTGCCTCAACTTCAAGTGCCAAAAATAGAACAAATTAAGAAATATCAGGAGAAACAAATTGGCAGCATTACATACTGTTCATCGAAGGGTTTTAAAGAAAGGCAAGTTTGAAATAAAGCATCTCCTGACTGTGGTGTGTGATCTCTCATTTAAACCAGCCTTTGTGTTAGAGGCATGGAAAGTTGTGAAGGTGAGGCCAATTTTTAATAAAATTCTCCAAGCAGAAAGTTAGAACACTGAAGTTAGAACTCCAAGCACAAGTTAGAAATGTGTGCCAAGCAAGTTGGTAAAGCTTAATAATAAAGAATAAGACCATGACACATGAATAAATAACATTTTTTCATTTATGGGGGAATAATCCCAACCAGCTTTTGTGACAGGAAGATAAACCCACTCGTGTTCTTTTAAGGAGTCAATAAGCACATAGACAAGGGAGGATTGATTGATGAAGTCTAACTGGATTTCTTAAATGCAATCAGCAAAGTCCCTCACCAAAGCCTGTTAGAGAACCTGCTGTGAGATAGGTAAGACCTTAGAATACATACCTAGCTAAAAGATAGGAAGCAATGAGTAGGAAATAATGGTCGGTTCCTGAATGTTTGCCAGTGGGCTTTCAAAGTAATCTCTGCTTGTGCTTGAGCTGTGCAGTGTATATATAAATGACCTTGATGTCTAGTGAAAGTATGAAGCTTGCTCACCAGCCTAGACAGGACCACTCGGGGTAAAAGGGAAAGCTCGCTACAAAGATTTGCAGAGGCAATAAATCAGCTCTGCAATACTGACGGAAAAATGCCAGATGGAATTCAGCGTTGATAAATCAGAGGTAATTCACCTAAGAAAAAAAGCCCCTCAATTAACATACATAATGATATGCTCTTCAGATGTGCTCTTAGCTATTACCCTTTAGGAAAGAGATCTTGGAAAGATGGCAGGCAGTTCTATAAAAAGCAACTCGATGTTCAGTAGCAGTGAAAAAAACCCCTTTGTTTGAATTTAAGAGCTATTTGGAGAGGAATAGTGAAAAAAAAGGAAAATGTCCTTATGCTACTTCATAAATCTATGGCGCAAACACATCTTGATTAGTGTATACTGTTCCAGACTCTCCATCTTAAAAAAATGAGGTAAAACTTCTACTGTATTTGCAAGTGGATGTGGATAAACAAGACCTGTAGATGGACATCTCTTATTAGACCAGCTAGAATCATAACAAGAACATCAACCCTCTCCAGATTAAAAAAAAAAAAAAAAAAGCAGCAAAGAGGTGTTGTGATCCAAAAGCCAGTTTAGCATTTCTAGCTATGGAAGTAAGTCTAATTCAAAATACTAATTACAGCTGCCTAAAAACCTTGTCTTGCCTCATGTAGAGCTAGAAAAGGTATACAAAAGCTTCCAAGGTATGGTATGGCACCCATACAAGGGTAGAATAAACAGCTCTGATTTAGAAAATTGAGAGAGATGTGGAGAAGCCAATTAGGAAATGACAGCTCACTGTCTTTTCTAACACAAGATTTAATGAAGTCAGCCACGAAACCAGTAGGAGGCAGGTTTGAAACCAAGAGGAGGAGGCATTTCCTCATATGGCACTGAGTTAAGTTGTGGATCTCTTTGTCACAGGATGTTGTGGAGGCTAAAAGTCTACAAAGCTTCAAAAAGTGACTAGACCAGATTGTAGAGGAAAAAACAACCAAATAATAAATGTAAGGGCAGCAGCCAGTGGCTTAGGAAATCCGTAGGCTACAAAGTCCTGGAGCTCAAGGAACTTGCAGGAAGGTACAACAATTATTTATTTGGTCTTTATATGCTTCCCTAGGCATCCATTTTTAGCTACTAGTAGAGTGACAGGATGGGGGTTAAGGAAGATCATTGCCTTGACTCAGTAGTGCCTTTTCTATGGTCTCAGACACCCATCCTCAGTAGAATGCACCAAGATCAAGCTCAGGGAAGAGCCCTGACTTCCCAGGTGAAGCAGAAAGATGATTTAGTTCAGGCACTTTGGTGATTATGACATGGAGGGGTGTGGAGAGGAGGGACAGTGGCCTGGTAGGTTGTGGCCACCTTCATTCTGGTCCAAGCTCAGAGGCAACTGCTGCTGTAAGCTGGCGTGTGAAGGTAGGTTAGGAAATGATGGTGATCAGCCTGAAGGAGTCACAATGCCAATGTTAGGGATCACAATGTCATCGTTAGGTAATCCTGGTCAGACGCTTGGTGGCTCTCCCATGCCTGGGGTTCAGCATATGGTACAGCTTATGGATGGTCGAAGGACTCCATGCTGATGCCCCTGCTAACAAAGCCTGTGGTTCTGAAGAGCGACACACCAGCCCCACTGCCAGACCTCTTGCATGGGAGGGATTTTATTCTTATTCAAGCACTGGTATAAAGCACAAGTGCTCTGGCTTTAGGAGGATTTCCTGATTGTCCTAATGATATACATTTTTTCAGAGAGCATTGCTCTTGAATAGAGTTCATTAAAATGAATCTGCAGGTAACTCTTCTGTTCAACTTTTTGACAAATGGCTCTAGCTCAATGTTTAACTCCAAAGGGGCCAGGAAATGAAAATATAGCCCCATTCCTCAATAATTATTAATTTCCTGTCACTATTTTCCTTACTTCAAGAGTTTGGAAAGTTCTAACAATCTTGTAAAGTTTATTAAAGAGTAATTTGGAAGCGGGATGGCAGGAGGGAGGTGAAGGAAAGTGAGAGAAGACTATTTCTGAACACTAAAAATAGTTTCAAATTCCCGCCAAGAAATGACAAATTGTTATATACACAGTCAGACACTGAGATGTATATTTTGTTTTAAATTCCAATTTCAAAATGTACTGCATAAAGAGAAACCACAAATTGAAACTCCATGTGCTCATGTTGGCAGCAACGCCAAACTTAGTTTTTTTTCTAAATATAACCCTCCCTAAAACCCTACCTCAACCTTCCTCCACCTCCTGCCCCCTCTTTTATAAGTAAGAACACAGAGTGTTTTGGTTTCTCAGTGACTTTTTTCCTTTCCTTTGCGTTACTAGTGGAGGGCCAAGCTCTCGGAACCTTACTCAGGTAACATTTCCATTGGTTTCAAAGGGAGGTTTGCCCATGCGAGGTCTGCAGTATTTTTCCTGGTATTTATAAGAAATCAAGGAATGTGTGACAGGAATGAGGAACAGTCTTGGCAAGAGAATGAGAAGAAAACGCCATTTTGTAAAGGAATGGAGAGTAGGGAAGGAGGATAATGATGTGAGGAGCACTATGTAAAACTTCACCCCTCTTCCATCTCTGTAATTTCTCCCTTTTAAACAGAAAGGCCTTTGAATTTGAGTCAAATATCTAAAGAAAATGAATTTTGAGGACTCAGTCCAGGTTGTAGGAAACAAGCCACATCAAAATCCCCCCAAAAAATCACCTCTAATTTAAGCAAAACTGTACCAGAGACTAAAGACAAACCAGTCCTTTCAGCTTTCAGAAGGGAAGTAAACATCAAAAGAAGAACCCGAAGTAGAAGCCTAGAAATGTAAATTTGTTGGTCTTTTCACACTCAAATTCTCACGCTTCTTCCATTTCCTTTCACAGAAGAAGAATGTGGTCAGACTTGGGGGAATGACTTAACAGCTTTTATTAAAGGGTAACGTAGTCCTCCTATGGATAACTGGAGAATCATTATTAAGAGAATTAAGCAGTCATGATCTGTCCCAGTCTGAATGCTGTGGCTTGGAAGATTTTACTCATGAGACATTCATTTCTCAGTCTGATTACATGAAAATGTATAAATATGAGCACTGATGAGGAAGAGAAGGATCCTGATGAACGCTGGGCGGTCTTTGCTGAAAGCTGAGTGGTGTTGAGTTCCCTCCGCTTCTATGAGGAGCATAGGAAAAGAAGGCTCCTACCAAGTTGAGTGATATTGCACATAGTAAGAAAGTGTCCAATATATGCAAAGGAGTGCTACCACCTCCACTTTACTAGGTATTGACGTGGGGCACAGAGAAGTTAAATGACTTTGCTGTGAGGTCCTTGTGTGAGGATGGGTTTGGTCTACATTTGGTCCTTCCAATGAAGGCAGCAGGGCTGAGGACACTCGATGGGTGTGAAGTGTAAAAAGGTGGATGGTGGAAGTGCTGCCATGTTACATGACTGTGTGTAAAGAAGCCATGTCCATGTTCAAGTGGTCAGCCTGGATGGCTTGGGGCCTGTAGAGACTAGAATCAAAGCAAGATGGGAATCAAACTGTGTTACAGGTAATTAGTTACTCCTCTGAAGGAAACAAGGAGCTTCCTGTCATTGTCCTCAAACAAGCATCAGAGAAGCACTAATTATTTGCAACAGCAACACTAAGGAAAGCGCCCCAAACCAGTGGAACAATACGATGTAGAATAACGTGAATGAATTGTTATGTTTAGTACCTCCATGAGAAATGTTCTGCTGACAGCTCTCCGAATTGCTCTGCCTGGAAACCACCTGAGCAGTGCCTTATTTCTAGACATCTGTCACCACAGTTATTCGCTAACAACAAGCATATCATGAAAATAATCATTCTATTTAGGGCAGGAACAATAACTAATTGACTGACATGAAATTGCATCAATATCATTATCTCCTGTTGACTTTCTGATAATCCATTGAAGAACAGTTTGTGTTTTCTGGGGTGGAAAACTCTACTTGTTTCCTAGCAGGAACCCTGCGCTGAGAAGTTTTCCCTAATGGCTACCTAATTTTGCTAATTTATGTTATAATGCTTTCCAAACACTGTTGACATTTCATTACCTCTGTTTTTTTTTCCAAGCTTCAATCTTCTGCAGAATGCAGACTGGTATATTCGGTATGGTAGTAGAATAACAGCTGGATACCTGAAATTCAGTTCACAGCCTTTCCAGCCAAATTTTGAAATTGTAGACTGTTAAAGGTATTTAGGCACCTAAAAGGTGCAAATAGCTGCTTGTTAGGTGTCTAATTTGCACTGAAACTAATGGGAATTAGGTATCTTTCATGGACTTTTAAAAAATCATCTCGGACTCAGGTAGCGACAGAATCTACAAAATAACTCTAAAATTCTGGCCTTTTCTGAAGTAAGGCAGTCTTTCCCAAACCAGCCATTTTTATAACATAAGTTTTTCCCAAATGTTCGTTTTTGTGAGAGTCCTGTTACTCCTATCCTAGCTGAAGGACCTCCTTGTACAAAGTGTGTTAATGCCTCAAGCATTGCTCTTCTGTGTTTGTGGGTCAAATACCACTCAAACACTTCATGGACCTCGGAAGCTTTCCTACGTAATCAGAAGTGTGACATAGTCTAATTCTTGGGTGCACAATCTAGGAGATTTTCTTGCCCTGCTAGCCCAATTTTCAGAAAGCCCCAAGTTGCTTCTGAATATGACATCTTTTTAAGGACTTAAAAATACCATCCAAGCACTTTTGAAAAAAAAAATCTTTGGGAATGCAAGGGGATGTGTGAATATTTTCAAAGTTGTAGTTCGACTAACTCCGCCACTGCTTAGATCATCAAACAGGCATGCTTTTGGGACACAGAGACACTACAGTCCTGGTGCATTCAGCCCAGAATCCTCATGGTTATGTGAATAATTATCCCTTCATACCGGCCTAGAAATCTTGGACAGAATTAGCAATCACAGCAAGGGTGCTAAGAAATAATTTGTACTGTACATCTGTTAGTGTCCCTTAGCCCAGCTGGAACTTACATGCTTTCCTCCCTATCTTGGGTTTCTCAGATTGTGTTGATGTGTATTTAAGCTGCAGGAACATTCGAGGCAGTCAGGCAGGGGGGAGTTGTAAACCTCCCTGGTATTTTGAATCCAAACCGTGATCTCTCTTATCAGGATGGGTACGGAAAGAAAGTGTCAAATGTCATTTGGTCTCCTGTTCTCAGCTTGTCTGGCTAACTCAAGGTGTGGTGGGAGGACCATGTGAGGGCAAGGCCATCACAAGTGTAGAAGAACTAGTAGACCGCTCAGACAAGCTGGCATTCCATGAGAACACCTCATTGGGCTTATACTGATGATATCCCAACTGGACATGACTGATTTTTTTTTAACTATAGGGAGGAGGGCTGTCAAGAAGGTGTCATTCAAAGACATTAGTCGTAAAGATTTAAGAAGGGGAGAGCAGGACAAAGCACCTCCTATCTGTCCCTGCTTTAATCAGGAGGTTAGACTAGAGATCTCCCGATGTCCCTTCCAACCTGCAATAGCCAATTATCCTGTAAGAGTGGGGAAGCCTGAGCTTTCAAACCTATTTTACTATTGACTAAACAGTTTTCTTTTTTGGATGCACAGCATTCAGTTTAGCCTCTCACTTGACTTATGATCACATCATATTTATGCTTAACATGCTTTTTCTCATTCACTCTTCCCCCTTCCTCTCCTTTACCCAAATGCCACAAACTCTTCCCACCCCATATATTTTTGTTTTACACCAGACTTGTGCAATTCAGCTGGGATTTGCTTTGGACTGCTTCCAAATACACCCACACAACTGCTCTAAAAGTGATGAGGGTTTATCCGAAGATGGACTTGGCAAGTCTGTGTTTTGAAGGGCTACCAATCCAAAACGCTTCAGGAAGGGACTTTAAGACACACAAATAAACCTACAAAGCAATAAAATATGAGGTTGCAGACAGTTTCTGTATCTAAATGTTTAGAAGAGTTGAAGCCAGTAGCTAAAACAACTTGTCTGAAAACGGCTACTTCTCCACCAGTGAACCAATCCCAGCCAGTTCTATGGCAACTGGCTGGGTACTCACAGGCTGTGACTATTCAGGGTTTCGTGATGTTGAAGACCTGCTATGTTTTTTCTTCATAACAACATTGGAGCTGGGTGCAACAAGGTTACAGGAGGTCAAAGGAATCTTTAACGCACTGTTGATTAATTTTGTTCCATCTGTAGATGCATAAAACATCCTCTGGAGAGGCTGTGTTGTCCATGGGTAAGGCTATGAATCTAGAGACCTGGTTTTAACCTTGACTCTCCTCTTGGCCTGCTCCACAGCCTTGACTGAGTTGCCTTTCTCCTACATGCCTTAGTATATACAGTTCTAGAAAATGAGGGTCCACAGTACAGCCCTCCATTGTAGAAACAGTCAAAGAGGTACTGATGAGAACCGCAGTGTAATGACTAGGATTTTGTTTCTGCCAGCACACTAATTCCAAAACCCACACCCAAACTCATGAAATTACCTTTTAAATGATGAGACAGAATCATTCTTCTTTTTTTTTTTTTGCAAGATATTCCCTGTATTTGCGTCCCTTGGGTAGCAACGATGGAAAGTACTGACGAGAAGAGCAGCCAGTAGACAAGGCCTTATTCGCCCAGGTTTGAGGGCTTCGTCTGTGTCAGTGATGTAAGGATACCAGTCTCCTTCCAGAGGTGTGGTTTATCAGTGGAGCTTTTGCAGTGTCTCGGACGTCAAGCTAATGCTCTCACATACAGATTCTGTAAGATGCCTTTCATTCATCCTGCCAAACAGGAGTTGTGCTGGTGATGCTTTCCCAAACTGAAGGGCATTGCTCCATGAATGCAAGCAATGTTAAAGCCTGAATAATGCACACAGTCTTCCATTTGCAAAATGCTTCCACCTCTCCCTTTGCCCTCCCCCACCATGTGGTTTAGCTTTTGGCGCTGCAATAGATACTCTGATTCAATGTTAGCTTTTTGAGAGCCTAACACTGAACACTGAAAGTCTGAGTCGAATCCAGCCATGTTACAAGTCCATTGTTTGATTGTTGGTTGTTTTGGCCTTTTTTCCCCTGGAGTTTTATGACAGATGAACAAGGGCTTTTGGCAGCATTGAACAAGCATGCCTATTTTTTCACTCTGTGCCCTGAAGACATGCATGTACTAATCAATCCAAATAGGAAGCCAAAAACTCTGTGAGAGAAGAGCATAGTTCAATGTATAAGTTTGCCTCAGCTTTGTATATATTTGCCTCAGCTTTAGCCCACAAAATGGTAAGTCCTTAGAAATGGAAAGATGAACAGACACTTATACATCCAAATGATGTGAAAGGAGGAATACGATGCCCAGATCACTGTGTGTTCTCCTGGCTTCACTGAAGTCAATGTCTATGTGCCCACATCTGTGAAACAGCAATCTCCAAATCTCGAAATCCACTAACCCTACCTGAAGGGTCAACCTCAATCAATATGTCTATTGGGTGCTACTCTGAAGTTTCAATTTACATCATTCTCAGGAAGGATGGGGATTTGCTCTGGCTTCAGTTCTTTCAAGCACAGAGCTGCTGAAGGCCATAAGAACCTTAAAAACCTCTATTGTTATCAAGACTTTCTCTGTGGTTATCTGAGAGCTGTGGTCTTCCAAACTTTGTGTGCGTGGAGTAAAGAGGACCACACTAGTTTGGTCTTACCTGACAGTGAAAGTCTATGTGATGTAGCTGTCCCCAGTCCAATCAAGTACTGGACTTACTCTTACTCTTCTGGTCCCAGAGAAAGCCCAGAAAGGTTCGTCCAAGAGATGTCAGATGAAGTCAGCTGCGCTGCTTTAGGGAACAGAAGGACTTGTGGTTGATGGCTTACCACATCCAGTATTTTCTTAAACATGGTAGAGCTGTATGACTCTGTATGGTCCTCTCCACATCTCTGGTGCTCATTAGTTTTCGTACAAACATAGGACAAGATCACGATGTCTGCAATATTGCACTTTCAGTTGAAGAAATCAGTTGAAATCCATTCTCACACTAGCTGGAGATTGCAACGTGCTGCGAAACTCACTTTGAGTTTGGAATTCTCAAATTTCCTTTCTTCTTCTCATTTTACCATTCGAGGTCTCTCTGGTCCACCTTCATGTTTAATCAACTTCAAGGACTCCTTCAAAAATTCGAATCCCTTTTCACTCCATCTATATGCTCCTATTCCTTTCTTCCCATATGTTACCATGGGATCTTGGAGGCCTCTTTTTCACAGAATGGCAGGGGTTGGAAGGGACCTCTGGAGATCATCCAGTCCAACCCCCCTGCTAAAGCAGGTTCTCCTGGAGCATGTTGCACAGGACATCATCCAGGTGGGTTTTGAATATCTTCAAAGAAGGAGACTCCACATCCCCCTGGGCAGCCTGTTCCAGTGCTCTGTCACCCTCAAAGTAAAGAAGTTCTTTCTCATATTCAACTGAAACCTCTTCTGCTTCAGTTTGTGCCCGTTGCCCCTTGTCCTGTTGCTGGGCACCCCTGTATTTTTAACATCTTTTAACTGTTTAATATATTTTCTTCCACAGTGTCTTCAGTGTCTTCATACTTTGCTCCATCCATCCATCCATCACCCAGAGTGTTAGCTCCAGCAGGACCTGAGCAAAACTGAGGTGGAAGGAAAAGGAAATGCTTTCAGTAGGTATAAATGACTGTCATAAGACAGGGCATTGGCCTAGGGGCAACTGGGATGTGTTTATTCCATGAAGTGCCATGTAGAAATACCTGAGCTAGCTGGGAACATGCTAGTTCAGGTTACAGAAGCAAAGTGTACACACATTAGCAGAAATACTGGAATTACTTGGGTGTGGTTTTCAGAGATTATCCTGTTCCACCCAAATAGAGAAGTACTGTGAAGCTGATGTAGCCAAAAAAGTGATCACTTCATTACGCTTTTAAAGCCTGAAAGTTTTTTGAAAGCTTTGACTTCTATTTGTGTCTTTAAAGAGTTATTCATTGCCAATAGTACATTTTGTACAATGAAACTTGCAGAACAACCATGAAGATGCCACTGCTATTACCACCCTCCATATGACCCCAGAGTATTGATGGCAGAGTTAGAGCAGAAGAAATAACAACAGAAGGGCTGAGTTGACTATTTCTGCTTGTCTGGTCACCAGAAAAAGTGGCTGGTGTAATAGAACAGAGGGGAATTAGGAAAAATAGTCTGCTGCTTCAAGTAGGCTATTGAGAATCAGGAGGCTTCATTGTGGGGCCTTCCTGTAAATCATGGGAGCCTACTTCTCTCTCATACTCCTTTTGCGTTAGGGTTCCTCCCAATTTACATTTCTATAAAGAAGACGAAGATCAGGAACTTAATCTCTTCATGCACATCCATCTGTTCCTCTCTCAGAGGTGCTTATGTAGCCCCATTACCGTAGCTTTTTTCATGAGTGTTTTGCTCACTGCCCCAGAAGGCAAATTTGATGAAATTTCCATATTCCTTCTGGAAACAGCAGGAGTAGGAGACCTCATAGTTTGTCCAAGCAAGTCTGTGGAAGGAATTAAACTAAGGTCTCTCAAATCTCAAATTAGCACTTCAGCCCCTATATGATCCTCCTTCTCTACCTCAGTTTCCCCTGGACAGAGGAAATTGCCTCCATAGAGGAACCAACATAACTGCTGCAGACTCAGATAGGATAAATTCATAAAGCGGTCACTCTGAAATAAGCACCTTTATTCTCAGATAACGCATCTGTCTAGGGTGGTGGTCAGGAAGCACTGTAGAGCACAAGCTTGTTGCTCAAAGTGTCAGTGATTTCCTCCAGTGGCTGAGACCTCCTCACTGCCTGCACGAGAAGCTCACCGACAACCCATCGGCATGGAGATGCTGCATCTCCATCTTCAAAAATCTTCAAAAGGGAGTTGGGCTTGTTCAGCCTGAAGAAGAGAAGACTGAGAGGGGACCTCATCAACACATACAAATATCTTAAGTGAGGAAGTCACGAGGACGGAGCCAGACTCTTTGCAGTGGTGTCCAGAGACAGGACAAGGGGCAATGGGTACAAACTGAGATATAAGAGGTTTCAGTTGAATATGAGGAAAAACTTCTTTACTCTGAGGGTGACAGAGCCCTGGAACAGGCTGCCCAGGGGGGGCTGTGGAGTCTCCTTCTCTGGAGATATTCAAACCCTGCCTGGATGATGTCCTATGTAACATGTTCTAGGAGAACCTGCCTTAGCAGGGGGGTTGGACTGGATGATCTCCCAAGGTCCCTTCCAACCCTTGCAATTCTGTGAAAACATCAAGAAACAAGGGATACAGCTGGATTGTGCTGCGATGGGGAACCTACCTCAACAGGTATGACGTTAATTTGGGTGGTGAGCCGAGGTCACGCAGCCTGACGCAGAACAAAGATACCTGTCAGCCACGCGGGCTGAGCCGATACCCCAGTGCCGGGATGCAGAGCATCCGCGCGCGGCAGCCGCTCAGCCCCGCGCCAGGCTCACCTCTTCCTGCAGCAGTTTGCACCTCGCTAGCAGCACAGGCGTTAAAACCTCCTTTAGCTTCCAGAAAGAAGAGAAACACGGCTTTCAATGCAGATGAAAATACACATGCGCTTTTGAAACATGGTTGGTCATTACTAATTCATGGCTGCTGTCCAGCAGGCAGAGAAAAACATTTCCCCTCGTAGGTTTAGCAACAAAACCAAGAAAAAAAAATCAATGACTTATACTGTACACTAAAGCAGCTTAAAACACAAACATTTCCAGAGCACAATATTTCAAGCACTCTTGTAACTGGAGGAGTTATTTTTTAACTGGATTCCTACTTTTTACTACCAACAGCCTTGTCTTATTTGCAGAGGCTCTGCTAGCTGTCAGACATCCTGACTCCACTTAATAAACTCACTTAAAGCAGAACTTTTTAAAGTCACAGTGTAAGTACATAAATTAGTTGTTTCAGCGTTAGACCAACACACTTCTCTTTCTTCCCTCTCTCCTGAGCACTGAGCTACGACGAAGAAACTCAAGTCTCAAAAGAACCAACAGTTCATTAAGAAACGCTGCCATAACCCGACATGCCTAATATACTTGCAGCTCCCGTTGGCTTTGGTCGAAGTTGCAGGGCCGCTTACTTGTGGGCAAAACTGGGCAGAGTTTGGGTCCCTAGGTCTGGATCCATAAATTTAGATCCCGCTTTTGAAATGCTCTGGCTTTGTGTGCAGTGATCTCAGTGAAGGAAAGGCAGAGGTGACACCAGGTCTCAGGCAGCTTTTGCATTAAGTGAAGCTTAACGCACCAGGAAGCTAAGAGACTCTCCAGCGTCTCACCAGATAAGAGGAGCAGGGCATATTTCATTAATGGGTGGATCTTAGTCTGGTTCCTTGTGAAAATGAAGCTCAAACAAACCCCATAGTCATGTCTCTGTCTCTGTCTGACCCTCCCTCGTAACTCCTCCGTCCATTGGCCAAATTTATTCACATTCGACAGAAAGAAATACATTGCAAAAGTAAATAAAATTGAAGGATATGGGCTGCCAAGTGGAAGAGAGATGCCAGGAGTCCTGCTGTCTCAGAGGAAGGCCACTTAACCTTTCAGTGTATCCAAAAGGGGAAGGGTTTTTAGCAATGCGGGCTCACACCTTCACAGCAAAAAAAAAAAAAAAAAGATGCAAAGCTGCAAGGCACAGGCTCTGCTCATTCCTGTGCTTGCAACTGGTTATCTGTCGCTGTTGCTGCACAGAAGTCACTGCTGGGAAGCCTGGAGGGACCTGCAGCTTTAGGTGACCCTGCACTTAGGTCTGCTAGTCCTTCTCTAGGGAGCGGACGAGAAGCGTGGGAGCAACTTACTCAATGGCCCCTTTATTGGGGAGGGGTGAAGTGACTTTCCCTCTTGCCATGCCAATTCTCACCCAGAGACAGGGCTGGTCTGACCTCCCAGGGCAGAGGCAAGCAAGAGGAGCATCCCTTCCCACGGCTGGCCCCTGCGCCACCAGAACGGGGGACAAGCACCTCGAAAAGGCCCATCATGGGAGTGAGGTGGGTTTTGGGGACAGCATCTAATCCTGTTCTCTGGTCCTTTGCCCTGCCCCAGGTGTCCCCTGGGCAAACACAGGAGAGATGCCAGCTGGTGACAGGCAGTAGCTGGCAAAGCTCAGCACTGCAAACACTGGGTTTCTCTCACCAGCTGCTACGTGTTGTACCTGGTGGCAGCTGCTATTTTTACATTAAAACTCATTTCTTGCAAATAATCTCCGTGTTACATCTTGAGAACCAGATCTAGCCCTCTGGTAATTTGATCTTAATTAAACAATTTAGCTGCCAATCCAGTCCCTTTCTGGTAACCCGTGTATTGCAATGTTTGGTGTTAGTCAAACACGACAGACATTTTATCAGCCCTGGTGTTGTAAATATAGCTCAATTTCTAAGCAGATGTCGATAGTAAAGTTTGCCTTGCCCTGCCCTACCTCTCCCACTAAGCTGAGTCATAATAATGCAGAGGGTTAGCCCAACTCCATTGCATGGTGTAATGCTCAGCAAGATTTGGCAGATAGGAGGCCTCACTAATCTCGCGAATCTCATCTTTCACGCTGAAGCAGTTGGCTGGGATGCCTCTTTTATTTTTTTTTTTTTTTTGCGTGTGTGCTTAAGTTATTGTATAATAGAATCGTCCAAGTTACATAATGGTTTCTCTCTTCACTTGGTGTCATCTGAGCCTCACACAGGAATGCACACACATTGCCTCTGACAGCTTCTGAGGTCCTCCAGGGCCACTGGTCCCTGACCACCAAGCAGTTTAGAAAGGGCAGGTGCCACAAATTCATACACATGTGTGCTTTCCAAAGAGCCGGCTTCACCTGTCTTGCAACACGTGCCATAACCTTTGAGAGAGTTTTTAGCAGGTTGTGCCAAATTGCAGCAAGGTTATCAGCAGAAAGAGCTATATTTTTCCCCCTCCTGAATTAACTGGAGTTGCCAAAGGTATCTATCTGGTTACGCTCTCAGATGAAAAAGCCACATTCACTGCGGGAATCAAACTCTCAGCCGTGGGGAACGACTGAAGTCCAGGAGCCCAGGGGTTGTGGCCCACTCCAAAAGGCAGAGGCAGTTTTTTGACTCAAGACAAATTCTTGTGTGTATGGAAAAAATATGCCCCTGCAGACAGGGGGGAGCAGATGGGAGGCAGATGCTTCCTTCACTGGGGTGGTTCAGCAATACTTTGAATAAGGGCTGGGTGTAGTGGCAGCTAGAAACCCTCTGATGGTTTGTTGCTCTCCAGATTCCAGTCATTTTTGCCAGTTTCGAGGTGGGTCATTGCTAAGCCCATGCTGGACTCCAGGCAGATGGTCCCCAGGTGGCAGATCTGGCAGGGCAGGGGCTGCCCATGGGGTGCAGACCACCAGCGCTTGCCCTGGCTTTACCAGTCTGCCTCCAAATGGGAGCCCCAGCCTGCCCAGCAGCGGGTGCCAGCAGCCTCTCTTCAAAAACATAACAATTACTCCTCACAAATAATTTTTCCAGACACAGAGCTACAAATTTTGTAGAGGGTGGTGAGTTGACTCAGTTCTATCTCAAATATTTTGTTTTTCCCTTTTTTGCCTCTATTTATTTTTCATTCTTTGCTGCAGTATTTCACTACTTTTTTTCTTTTTTTCCAGTGGATGTTTTCTCTCCTCCCCTGTCTGCTTCATTTCTCACAGCCTCTCCTAACCCAGTGACATTTGTGTTCCAATGTTCAAACCTACCATGCTCAAGAGGGCTCAGGAGCAGGGTAAACAAGTTTGCCTGTGTGTTTAGCATACAGCTCAATTGTACATTTACAGTAGATATTCTGCTTTAATTTGCTTTTAAACAGCCCCTTCAAACAGCTCAGAGCTCTGGACATTGTTCTCTTAGGTGCATTACAAAACCATAATTAATTAGCTGGGCTCCCCTGTGGATTTTCTCAGATTTTACCCAATCTTCCCGCCAATTTTAATGACCTTCCCAGTCAGGGGCTTTACATCTGTAAATGCTGAGTGCCATTCAGCACTTAGTAAACAAGGGGTATCTGAGCAAAATAGCCGGAGCTTGAAATCAAACAGTTTACTTGTTTATACTACAGGAGACACTGTCGGTCTGGGTGGCTCTTAGCACCTGCCGTGCCATTTGATGACTGAATTTTGGCTTTCTGTCCTGTATTAAGAGAACTCAAGATTGATCTGTGTTACGCTTCCATAAAGTTGGGATTGTGGGGAAATCTGCACGGCAGAGCCCTGCTATCCCACCCCCTCTTCTTTGCCCTTTTAAAGCAAGAAACGGCACTTTGTTCATTGTCCGCGTAAAACTTGCTGAGAGCTCTCCGTAGAGAAATCAGCCAAGCAACTTTCAGCTGCTCCCTCTTCCTGCTGGCTCCAGGCCAACATTCCCCAGCAGGTGTCATATACCAGCAGATAAGAAGGAAGAGAAAGGAAAGAAAGAAAAATGAGCAACAGGAAAAGATTTGGTGGTCTATCAGGTGGGCACGGCCCATCTACCACCTGACCTGTGCTCAATAGCTCTTCAGATTTTAGCACACATGCTGCAAATGCAACATGGATCTTCATTCCATCTTGGAAGCCCACCTTATGTGGGCTATGGCTGCAAGGCAGTGGGTGCTCCCCATGCAGTGGAGGGCATCTTTGTCTGGAAAGCAGCAGCCAGCTGGTGGCTGCACAGTAGGGATGGAAATATTCTTTTTGTTTTGGTCAAAGCTGGACTTTAGGTAGTTCTTCTTCAGGCAGAAGGGTGGCCCAGTGTGTTGTGTATGTCGCTGGAATACAGCAACTCAGGATCCTACTGCATTTTTTTGATGGATGTAGTATGTGAACATAGGACAGGCACAGTTGCTTGGATCAAAGTTTGGCACAAGCTGCACCAGAAACAACTAGGCTCAAGAGTCGGGAGGGCTGGGTTAGAGCACCGGCTTCACATGAGTGCAAAGCCACACCATGGAAATGTAAACAGAAGGGATGATTTTCCATGTGATGTCAAAGTTACATGCCATAACATGGCAAGCAGATTTTCAATGCACACATTTTCAGAAAATATGAAACTGTAGCAAGAATTTCTTGTCTGGGAACAGAGGGTGCACAATCAAAATAAGTGCTTTTTAGTACTAATTAGAGGAGCCAAAGCAGAACATGAAATAAAATTATCTCCCTGAGGTGTCCAACCTGTTCTCACCAATATTAATTACAATTGCTCACAAATAAAGTGAACTAATGCCTGGTTTAAAATGGACCTGTTTTAGATTTGCGTACAGTTCCTGCATGTTCAGGGTCCCCGTAGTTGCGCCTACATTAGCACAGCAAGAACCACAGTGATGCAGCCAGCCAAGCTTCTTGGTCTGCTGCTTCTCTGGCAACTCCACGGCCTTTGTGAGCCTTTGTGTAAGAGCAGCTGTTCAGAGGGCTGAACGCTGACTAAGATATAACCAGGCAAGCTCACTAATAAAAGAAAAGTGATTAGGCAACATTGCTCTGTCTGTGCCCTGGCTCTCCATCTGTAAAACAAGGATGATGGTATCACCCTTATCTTGCAGGGGAGTTGTGAAGATATATCATATTAAAGGTGATTTAAGAGGTGCTCAGAGACTGGTGGGGAGATGAGCAACATAATTGCCTCAAAGAGCAAGATTTTCTCGCTGCAGTTAACTTTCAGATAGAGCAGAGCTCATACAAACTGCTCCTTCAGGACTTTCCAACGGGAGCAGCTTTGGGCCCCTTTGCTCCTCCCAGAGCTGATAGTAAGCTCATTGTTCAGGTTTGCCGGGGCTGGAGGACCTTCTGGGAGATGTTGTGCAGCCCAGGTAATTGTCCAGAATGGCAGCAGATAGAAGGCAGTGCTGGGAAAGACAAGGCAATGATCCCTGGGGAGCCGGAGTATGGAAATGCACTCCTTAGCCCTTCGCTGAGCACACCATGGAAGAGCCCATGGGCAGCACCGTGATGGGCACGACGGTCAGCTGCGATGCAAGGGGCATAGTCAGGAGAGAGCACAGCTCTGCCTGGGGGCAGGTCACCCATGCTTCGGACCAGCCCTCACCTTCTAAAAAGATAGCATGAGGAAGAGAAACAAGTGACGAAAATTACTGGAGGTGTTGAATGCTATTGCATAGCCGGCAGTGTTTTCAAGAGAAGCCTCATAGGCCTTCACAAGCAATAAATGATTAAAAAAAGTGGAAAAAAGGGTGCTTTAACTAGTGCTTTTTCAAACTAACTAGGCAAAGCCAATATCTATGTAAATAGAAGGCAGCACATGACCAACATATGGAAACTGCCTGTTATTATATAGTGCATAGCTGACTTGTGGAACTGCTTGCTGAAGGATGCTACTGCAGCCAAAAGCCAAGCAAGTTTCAGACAAAAGCCAGCAGCCTTCAAGAGCAAGTCCCCTATTCAGGCACAAAACAGGAGGCGCTGATGCTGGGAGCTGCCAGCAGCCTGGATGCGGATGGGTGAGGAGCCAAGATAAGGACAGAAGTATACATGTGTATGGGGGAGCAGACTGTTCTCCTAAAGGGCAAAAGCAAGACAGTGGGCTTAATTATCTAAGAACCAGTGGATTTGTTGTTTTACAGAACAACACCTCCCAAAACAGGGCTTTCTATATCCATCTTCTCTGAGGTTCAGTGCACCTTCTTCTGAAGATTTTGAGCTGAGAAAGCAATCTGTAGTGTAGCTACTCTCCTCCATGGCCACCTTGGCAGTCCCTGAGCAGAGGCTCATAGAAGTGTGTGCCAGTGGGGAGAGGATATCTGTAGCAATGACAAGTGCCATGAGGGCTAGCAGTTGGCATTTTGCCCTAGAGGGAAGAATTTCACACCTCTGTAATCCCTCCTTGCCTGGCTGATGGCACCTTTCTGAAGCACATATTGTTGCTGGCATCATCTGAATTGCACTGCTCTAATTACCTTGTGACTGGCCTGAAAGAAATTAAAAAAGCCTTCCCCAGAGATAGGATGTCTGATCTTGCAGCCTTTCCTTACAGGGGTAAGTATGGAGCAGCGTTTCAGAGAAAAAGAGTGGAAGGAGCCAGACATCAGCCCACCAAAGAGCCAAGGTGACTGTCCACATCCCACAACAAAAAGACTAAAGTTGTAGTCTGAGCATGGACACCAGACTGTTTCACATGCTGCTGTTGAAATCACCGCATCTCCCTGTGTATCCCTCAGAGGATCACCATGACAATGCTTGGCTTTCTTTTACCAAGAATTTGGAGATCAAGAGCTTTCAGTCCCTAATCTTCATCTTTGTTGACTGATTCCCCTAGAATGCATGATCCCTCAGGGCTAGAAGGATTTTGTAAGAGCAGTAGGAAGATGGATGAGCAGGAAATACAAAGTCCAGATTCAGAAAACTTGAATGTGTCCTCTACTCCAAGTCAAGCATAGCCATCGGTGCTTTGGTACTCAAAGCTTGAGTAATCCCAGGAAAATATGAAGGGCAAAGATTGGGTTTTATGGATTTGGGATTTGAGTCCATTCAGGGGCCTTGAACAGGGAGAGGAGATGGATACAGATATCTGGCACTATGTCAAAAGAGTAGATAATGTCAATTTGTAAAGCGTATATGCCCAATCCTTTTTCTCTGAAGTGATGACTAAAAGGACTGGAAGCAGCAACTCCTACTTGATGCTTCCATGCAAACTTGACAAAGTTCAAATGATGCACAGTGTGAAATGAAGAGATTCTTTTAGAGTACCTGAGAAGATACAGTGGGGGAAAAAGCCAGAGGTTAGTAGATTTTGTCCACTTCTGTTCTCCATATCCAAAGAGCAATTGTTTTTTCTAAGTGATCTGAATTATTGATTTTGAATTATGAAGATATAATCCAAGATTAATAGCAGGCTGGCTTTAGGCAGTTATTTTCTTAATCAGTTGATACGGTGATTAAAACCCATGGGCTGCCAGAGGATTATTGTCTGAGGTCAGTCCATTCAGTCTGCAGCTAATGAAGAGCTAATAAAGACACCTTTCAGCGGCTCTCAAATGCCAGAGCACCAAGGCTCTCTCCCCTGTGGGATTATCTTGCCAGTGGTCACTTTTTCCCAGCTAGCCTGAGTGGTAGCCCCTTCACAGCAAGATGGGTATCTGTATTTCCCACAAACATATTTATGGTTAGGACTGAGAAGAATCAAAATCTGCAGATATTTTACATGACTGTAAACCTTGGTTGGGTCAGCATTCCAGGAACAGGTAGGAGCTGTCTGGTGGGCAAAGCAATTAGCTGCTGGGCCAGCCCACAGTGCTGTGGCATTGCTGACCAAAGGGCCATGCTTGTTGCATGCCCACCGCACTAGCCCTGACCAGATCTGCACTATACTAAATGCCGTGTTTTTTAGGATAAAAAGGTACTAGGGCTGGGTTGAGCTGCCTATGCACAACCACATTAACCCTGGTGGTGTTGGTGGAATCAGTGCAGACCTTCGTGTGGGAATTGGCCCATGCCAATGCTAAGCAGAGCACAAGTTGGCCCAAGGAGAGACGGAGCTGCCCAACAATGTTGTGCAGAAGTGAACCGAAGAGGTTTCCAGAATGGGATTTTTAAGACAAAGACATAGAGGGCTTTGAAGTTTTATAAAGCCATTTCAGAGTGGTCAGAGCATTAGCGAAGAGGGACCAGAGGATGGCATGAGTTTGCAGGTCAGGCAACTGGAGAGCCTTTATCCCTGCTGTGAGCCATCTTCTGCCTGATAAACTGTGCTCAGCCTTGATGCTCTGGCAGACCTGCCATTCGCCCGTTTCCACAGCCCTGGCAGGACTAACCCTGGCTAAGCCCGGGTGGGTGCAGACTCATTTTCCCCTTGATGTACATCCACATGTGGGGTCCTGCACGAGGCAGATTTAGCACATCATTACCACTGGTTCAGAAAACAGCTGCCACTCACAAGTGTTTGCTATGGATATAACTCATCTCTTCGGAGCAGGCCAGTACCAGGGCTCTGTGCTGTTAAAGTCCCCTTCAGATGTGAAATTTTGCTATGCAATTCTAGCAAATGGACACATGGAGTCTATTTTTAATTCTAAATACCCCCACTTTGGGGTTGTTGCTTTTTCCTCTATTTCCTTTCATCACAGCAAGGCGCTTATTAAGAACTTGCTTCTGCAGCAGGGCAGACTCGTACAATATAGATTTTATTTGTTGAAGAATAACCATCTGTCAGCTACTGAGAAGGGGGAAAAGAATCTATCCCTGAAGACTTGGAGATCTGCGAGTCTTTAACTAACTCTCTGAACATGCCGTATCTCAGAACAGGAACTCAAGTACCTTGGGAAATCAAACAGGAAAATCAAGTAATAAAATGTTCAGAGAGGCAGCGTGTAAACGTGCAGCGTGAGGGTGGAAGCGCTTGCCCATAGAAAGCAAAGGGCCCAGGTTAATAATCAAAATGACCTCACACTAATAAATTAGTCAAGAAAAGTGAAAGACGGAGAGGAAACTGCTCTTTAAATGCTCATTGTCAGGGAGCTGTTTAGCAGCTCTCAATGCAATCAGCAAGTGCTCCCTGGTGCAGGTCTCTGGTTACCTGTTATGTTTGTGGCAAGCTTGCTGACGGGTGTGCGGCAGAAACCTCCAGAAAGGTCACGGTCTGTACACATGTGGTGTGGTGGATATGTGAACTGCTCTGCATAATTACTCACCTTTTTTAATAAACTCCTCAGTCTCTGCTGAGACCTCCAGTGGCAGCACAAGAGGGACCTGCATCAATGTGCCCCAGGAACGGTGGCTGCTTTTACAGGCTCAGAAGGCTCCTTCACTGATGTGTAACAGAGCTGTAGAGCCAAACATGCGTCTGCACTGCCTGTTGGGCATGAGCCAGTCCCGCAGGCTGTCATGACCCACCCCTGCTGTTCGCAAAATTAGTCCTGTTCCACGCATGGCTGGGAGGTGACAAGAGGTGGTAGGATGCAGCTTTAAATGCTGCTCTGTGGTTTCCCCAGAGTGCATGGCACTGGTCTCCAGATGCCTCGTGCCTGCAGTCAGGAGGAGATGGAGACAATTTTGGGAAGTTCTTTGGTACCTGTGTGCCAGCAGTTTGCCAGCTGCCAATGGAGGCAATGCAAACTCCCTCAGGAGCACTTGCCTGTCCACAGGGGCTCCTGAGTCAGGGTCATTTGTTTGGCTTCCTATTGCAACAACAGACACCCAAACCTGAACCAGAAGAGCTCTATTCATCCAGAAATGGTGATGTTCCTTTTGCCCAGATCAAGGCCTATTGCTATAGAATCATAGAATGGCTTGGGTTGGAATGGACCTTTAAAGGTCATCCAGTTCCAATCCCCCTGCCATGGGCAGGGACACCTTCCACTAATTCAGGCTGCTCAAAGCCTCATCCAACCTGGCCTTGAACGCTTCCAGGGAGGGGGCGTCCACAGCTTCTCTGGGCAACCTGTTCCAGTGTCTCACCACCCTCACAGTAAAGAACTTCTTCCTAATATCTAACCTAAATCTACCCTCTTTCAGTTTAAAACCACTACCCCTCATATTGTCACTATACTCCCAAGACTCCCTCCCCATCTTTCCTGTAGGCCCCCTTTAAGTACTGGAAGACCACCATAATGTGTCCCTGGAGCCTTGTCTTCTCTAGGCTGAACAACCCCAACTCTGCCAGCCTGTCCGCACAGAGCAGTTGTTCCATCCCTCTGATCATCTTCGTGGTCTTCTTCTGGATCTGCTCCAACAAGTTAATGTATTTCTTATGCTGGGGGCCCCAGAGCTGGACATAGTACTCTGGGTGGAGTCTCACGAGAGCGGAATAGAGGGGCAGAATCACATCTGTCGCCCTGCTGGCCACACTTTTCTTGATAAAGCCCAGGATACAGTTGGCTTTCTGGGCTGCCAGCGCACATTGCTGGCTTATATACAGTTTTTCATCTACCAATACCACCAAGTCCTTCTCCGCTGCTCTCAGTCCACTCATCGCCCAGCCTGTATCCATATTCAGGATTGCCCCGACCCAGATGCAGGACTTGGCTGTGTTGAACTTCATCAGACTATCTTCAAACTGTCAGTTTGAAGAGTTAGACATCCCCACACCCGCTGTGCGCTCTCCATCCTGATGTCTCCTGAGCCTTACCCACAGCCTTTAGTAGACACATAGGGTGCTGTGCTACTGCTCAGATCACACCCCAGCCAGTACAATCCAAATGTGCCTGTTTCTTTCTGTTATGGGGACCCTGTGCCCCCACCTGAGCCAATTCCTGGCCCTTGTCCTTGGAGTACCTCAAGCTGTTTGGGGGGGAATTGTCAAGCACACATGGTTGGAGGGTCAGCATCTGCTGCAGGAGCATGTCTGCTCTGGTCTCCAGGGTACCTGGTCCCTTTCCTCCAGCCGCTGTCCCCTTTCCCTCTGCAAGGGCCTTTTCCTCCCTCACCTCCCAGTGTAGCTGGGAAACCAGCTCATCGTATTGAGCTGGTACAGCCAGCTGGAGGAGGAGGCAATGCCAGGTGGTTTAGCAGATTATCTACAAGTCCCTTCTTTAGCTCACTCATTGTCACACTTGCCCTGTGCACCATGCTTACTGACAGCTTCTTGGAAACCCTCAGACATTGACCCTGCTTGGTGTTTGATTCAAAGATCACAAAATCTTTTCCTACCACACTTGGACCTTGAGGCAAGACCAGAGACCAATCCAGATCGATGCTGTGTATGCTCATGCAGTTTCTATGAAGTCTGAAACCTCTATAGGAAATCTGTCTCCTCAGTGGCTGTTGAAATGTTGGTGTTCTCCCTTGTGGGAAGTCAACCTCTCTTTGCCCTTGGGTCTCTCACCGTAAGAATAGCAACGGGCCTGCCTCACTTGCTCCAGACTCTCTACCACAAAGTTCAACCATTTACAAAGGGCCAGACCTGGGCAGGCTCACTCTCTTCTGCCTATGCAATTAATACATTCCCCATCACTGATTATTTGCCAAGCACAGACGGGCTTAGAGGTCACTTGTAATCTAAATGGTATGGACAAAGGAGGGATTGCAGTTGGGGGGAACAACTAGTGCACCCAAGTCTGAGGAAGAGACAACTATGAAAAAGATCATGGGCTTGTAAGAAGCAAGAAAATATCATGCCATGGAAAACAGAGGACCAGAAGCTGGGAGAGTACAGAAAAGGATACATCAGTATAGGCTCATCTCCCTCCCACTTCTCTCTCCTTAAGAATGTCCCATATGGCTACTGGACCACAGACCTTTGTCTGCTCTTATGTTCTACTAACTGCATTGGTGCCCCTCAAGAGTGAAATATGTTCCCTTGGACTAAATGCTACTAATGACATTCACCTTCCTATTGAAAGCCAATGTGAGCTGCAAACCCAAGATTTCCTGGAGAAACACGGGGGAGAACCCCCCCTGCTCATGTGATTTGCAGTAGCTATATGATTTCTTTTTTAATTTCCTCTTTTCCGTCCCATCTGAATTGTGTATACAGCAAGCCTAAGGAGGCTCAGCAAAACCTGAATTTGGAAAAGGAGGGAGATTAAGAGGATCAGGCGACTGGCTCATAAGTAGTGGAGAAACCTTGTGATGGGAGAGAAGGACCCACTAGGGAAATTTTGATGAGAAACAGGATTAAATTACATCAGTTTGCATAGCTGAGCTGGGTCAGAACCTTGCCCTATGTAACACACGGTGGACTAGAGAGCAATGCAAAGAGCTGCTACGTCACCTCTCTTTTCTTCTTCCCACAGCAAGTCTCACCTGTCAATCACCATAAATTGCCAGATTAGACCTTTACTGTCTGTTGGGGTTAAATGTGTTACTTTCATGTGCTAGCTGGACGCTCATAATTAGCTCACACCTTCTTATCAGAGACCAGCTTCATTTTCCTGTTGTTCTTACTTTTATAGCTGTTTTGCCTGCTGTAAATCTGTCTCCACTGGGGATGCCTCATTTACATCCATTTATTGCAAGAAAGACTGAACCAAATTAATGTTAATTAACTCCAGTTCTGAGAAGTTTTAGCCACCATTTCCCACAAAGAGCAAGAGAGTTTCTGACCATGTAGGTGCATGAACTCAAAGATGCTGAGCTAAATGCTGTCCTTTGGCAAGGCCATCTCCACACAGAGTAATTTTTGTACTTTAGAGTGCAGTCGCTTCCGTGTAAATTAGGGCAGAATCTACTCCACTGCTAAGCTTTTCCAACATCTAATTAGAAAGCTACATGCTAAAACAATTCCCTCCTGCTAGGAAACTTTGGATCCATTTGAAGTTTGGAAAATATCTTGCCTTTATGTCTGGACTCTCTAGGGCGGTTAACATGTCCTGGGGTTGCTGAAATGACTTTTCAATTCCGTACAACTGCACTGATGAATTAAATTGTAATTATCTGCCTTATTTTCCATGTTCATGTTACTTGCTCAATTTCTCACCATCCTGCTGCTTTATATTCTGAAAATGTTGAAGTAGAGTGGAGAACTGGGCATGGCTCATTACTTGGATAACTCAGCTTTACTCCAGAGTTATCTATGAAATATATGCTAAGGGGTTTGGTCTATTTTTTTTTTAGCTTTTTAAGCAGGCTGTCGAGGGAACAGATTTTAGCCAATGTGTTCGTGAATCTTGTCACTTGCAAGGGTATTGGGTGGGGGAATGCTCAAGGAACCGCTATCGGTAGTGTCTGACTCCTCTCTCGAGGTGTAGAGCAGCACCCTGCATCTTGCCAAGCACGCTTACTCATGTCGCTGGGCTGCTTTTTCCAATGCTCCTGCCATCCTTCCTCGCAGCCATTTGCTGTCACCAACTGTTTAATAAACCTCAGCACAGGCTTTGTTCTAGTGCCTCTTGTAGGAGCCATGAGGCTACTGGAAAAGTCTCTCTTCGTGTTCGGTTAGCACCAACACTGCCCCAAAGCCCACAGCACGCAAAGGTCATATTTCTGGGGAAGACAGCAAGATGTGCCATACCCATTTCAGTGCTCTGTTGCTGACAGCCAGCGTGTTTCCAGGTTAAAAAGGGGCTGACAGTCCCAAATGCTCTGAGCACCTGCAAGGTGAGTGGGGCCATGGCACTAATTGCCCAGTTAAGGAAGAGCATGATGGACACAGATGGGTGTATGGAGAATAGTAATGTGGCCAGATCCTGCACAGGGACAGATTTCATGTTTTGAAGCCCGTGAAGACTTTGACACATGAAGATTTTCCAATGTGCTCCAGTTTTATTTTAACCAGGGACTTCCTTATATTAGAGAGAGCCTTCAGAGCCTGGGTACAGGATCTTCATGAGTCTTCTCCAGAGTCCCATAACGAATGATTGTGGTGACGGGTATTTTGTTGAGCAGGCAGATCCTGGCAATAGATGGTGCACTGTAGGTAGTGTTTTCAGAAAATATGTGGCCTCTGCTTTTGGGGCAGTTTGCTATAAAGAGTAGAGAGCTGTCAGATCATGCTATGAATACACCCCAGATTTTTAAATCAAGGTATAAAGGTCTTTCTCAATAACTGGGCGTACCCAGTAACACACTTAGCCAAACAAACACGCAAGCTAACAGACCCACCAACCTTTCATTGGGGAAGACTCTCCTGCAGAAAGATGATGTTTCAGTAAAAGTGAAAGCAGCATTTTCTCATGGGAATGCATTCTTCTCCTTGGGGAGTCAACTGGGATTTTTTTCCCTTGGTTTGGGCTAGGGAGCAATGGATCTGGATGAAGACAGCAGTTGGTTCTCCCATCAGGTTGCTCTAAGCCCCATCCAACCTGACCCTGAACACAACTTCTCTGGGCAACCTGTTCCACCACCCTCATTATAAAGAATTTCCTCCTTATAACCAATCTAAATCTGTCTTCTTTCAGTTTAAAACCATTGCCCCTTGTCCTGTCACTACAGGCCTTGGTAAAAAGTATCTCTCCAACTTTCTTACAAGACCCCTTTAAGTACTGAAAGGCCACCATAAGGTCTCCCCGGAGCCTTCTTTTCTCCAGGCTGAAAAAACCCAACTCTCTCAGCCTGTCCTCACAGGAGAGGTGTTCCATCCCTCTGATCATTTTTGTGGCCCTCCTTTGGAACTATTTTTCTCCACTGCCTGCTGAAGGAGCATATGAAAAGCTGTTTAATTAAGCACACACAGGGCAACTGAAGTGGTAATAACGTCAAGGAGACACTCACACCTCATCTCCATGTGCTCTAAGTAGCTTGAAATGATACCTTAACCCCTGAAGTGAACATTCCTCCTCCATCCCAAACACAAAAAAGACAGAGAATATGAGTTTCCAAAAGAAAAAAGAGCTTTTCAAAAGAAAAAAAAAAAAGAGATCTGCTTGGGCCAATACAAATATGTTATCATTTCCAAATTGTTTTGGTTTCAACCACTCTGTTGAAGAACAGAAAAAAACCCACCAACCTACATTTATACTGAGTCAAAATAATTTTCTCATTTAAAAATCAGCCAAAGTTTTGGTTCAGAAAATATCTGAATAAAGTATTTCAATTATTTTTTATGGGCTTGAATTCATTGAAAGAGAATCCTTCCTGACAACATAAGTTCATTTTTGACAAACCAAAACTTTCAGATAAAGAAGTTAAATAAACTCCCTGTATCTTCTGTCTGGCTCTTCTACCTACACTGTAAATTCTGTGGCACTGTTCATGTCTTGCAGCATCTAGCAGAACTGGGCTAGACCCTCCAAACGTTGCCAGAAATGCAAATCTCAAATTGCTGGTGTAGCTATGAATGTATTACAGCATGAAACTGAGGTGTTTGCTGTCCATCAGAAAGGAACAACCTGGACTTTGCAGACATAGACAATCTAAGGACCTGATGCATGTGAAGTCAGTGGAGGTCCATCCATGCAACTGCATTGCTTGGGTGCAATCTGCATCTCTTCTGCCTTTTCCCTGGTATGGCCAGACTGGAACTGGCCCCGGATTTGAAGTAGCATTTCTAGGAGTGGACACTACTAATTCCCTTGAATTTCAAACACAACCATTCCCAACTCAACCCCAATATAGTAAGCGGATTCCCTTTACACCAGAGGAAACGCATTTTTACCTCACAAAAGGAAGAAGAATTGGCTTTCCAGTTACAAGTATTTTGGACACTTGTTAGCTGTTCTCCCCAAAGAACCAATGCCAAGATTTTTATTTTTTTTAGGAGAAGAACAGCAGCTTTTTACACTCTTATGAACAGCTGTACAAAAATGTAATTAACTGTTCCCTGAGCTGTTGACAGCTGGCAGCACAATTTCAGGGTGAAATATCAAAACTATAATAATTCTGTCTTGTAAAAGGCAGGTAACCTGCAACAATTAGGAGCTTTTAAAAAAGTTGCTCTCCTTTTTGGAGAGACTGAGTGTACAGTTTAATTTAACCCTGCAGAATTTGCCCTGCCCTCTCTTAAAATAAGAAGGAAGATCAGCAACAGCACTCCACTTTCTAAAGCATTCACTGTCTGCATCCCATCGTGGGATATCATGGGATGGTAGTGGATTTCACAGCCAGCAGAAAGCTGAAGGACACTGCCTTTATTATCAGTTAGGGAGAACATCTGTCCCAGTTCTTTGCCTTGTCGGGGTAATTATTCCAATCATACAGGAAAAACAAACTCCCCCATTGAAAACAACTGGATAAGAAACTAAGAGGTGAAACAGAATTCTTTGTCTGCCACGTAGGACATCTGATATCCTGCTGCCTGAGAAAAGTCTCTCATGAAAAAAAAAAAAGAAAGGGAAATGAACGACTTGGATTCTCCTCTTCTTTAGACTGGGTCAGCTGGGAGATGTTCTGGTGCAATCTTTCTCAGCAACTCTTTAAATGAAAAGGTTTTCTGCTAGATACCAGAAAAGATAGATTTTTTCAAACCGTGTTTCAAACTGAAACTGTGAAAACATGTGTTTTCCCATGTGCAAGCAGAAAACATACCTTGGGATATTCAAATCAGGTGGCTGAATGCACACTTGCTCAATTTGTGCAAACAAATTCCTGCCTGATGAATGTCTCCAGATGGCTCATCTAAGGTTACGTAGGGGAAACATGGTCCTTACTTTATTCATTTTATACGTATGGATAATCTCCATGCTCAGCCAGCACGTAGTAGTGTCTGAAGACATGGCTGTGCACAACCCACCACCACCACTGTTCCAGGTGGGATGTCCAAGGTCCCTGGATAGAGGAAGCAGTTTGTAATCCCTGACAGGGACCGGGAAGAGAAGGAAGGGTCATATGAGGGAATCCCAGGAATTACCCCAAATCAGGTAAATCCAAGGAATGACTCAAGCAAGACCTTTTCATCCTTTTCTCATTACTCCCATCTGTTCTCTGGAAAAAAGCTTGACTCTGGACAGGAAACCACTGAGGGCTTCTCATATCCTCCACCCCCCATTTACACAACTGCGGAGCTTTACAAGCAATAAAACCTTTTGTCATCATAGGTGCACCCGGTGATTTCTTTCCCAAGCATGCAAAGCTTGTGCATGACCACCTGCAGCTCTGTACACATGCAAGCAAGGAGAATCTTTCTGGGACAGAATAGGAAAAGCCAGACTGAGGCCAAACCAAGCCAAATGCTTAGGACAACACATTTCCTATTAGCGAGGAGATGAAGCAAGCTTTGTTAGCTAGGAAGATCCAGGTCCCTAGGTGCTGTGTGCAAGAGTTTCCACATCTGTGCAGAGCAATGGGAGACAGGCATGGAGGGTCCAGGGAGTAGCCTTGGAGGATCAGGAAGACACAGGCTGTGTGTCCTCCTCTTCATGGGCTGCCTTCCCCCGCTCTGACCAGCACCTGGCCTTCACGCCTCCCCAGTAGCCTCACCATACCATTGCTGGTGTCACACAGGTATCCCCAAATGTTTGTTCCAGTGCAACAGAGCTTTTTACAGCTTAGCTTGAGCCAAACCAGTAAAAAAAGGGACTTTATTTGAGACAGACGGGGAGTTTGCTCATGGGGAGGTCATCACCTTGTGTGACTTCCTTGTATAGAGAAGCTTTTGAGTATGTGCCAGCCTTCTCCTCCTTAAAGTGGGGCCAGGCAGGCTGCTTTAGCACACCGAGAAGAAATACATTTAAGACTGATGTAAATGTGATATATACTCAGACTACCATGGCTCTGAGATGAGACTGGGAGGGAGATGTCAGCTTTTCTCTAAGCTCACAAGCATTTTGGTAGAGCACAAAGGATGGTACCAAATCCATATAGTGCTGACTGGACCATAGAAGTATCCTCAAAATATTTTCATACTTGCCCTTTGTCTTCTTCCTCAGGTAAATTTAATCCCAGACGTCTTTGGGAGACTTTGCTGATCTCAGGCACCTTTCAGCAGTTTAAAAAGTGTTGAGCCATCGTGTCTTGTGCACACCAAGACTTCCAGCAGAGTGATGCCAATTGCTGCTGCAGTTTCCTGGTTGAGTTTTAAATCATAGAAGAGGTTATTTATTTTTTTGGAAATGCCATTAGAAAGCTTTACCTTCATACCAGGCAAGTAAAGGTTGAAATCAGGTTAGACTGCATAATTTCATACTCATGTTCCTAATTGTGTTTTTGCAGTGTTTCACATTACAGTTTTTCCTTGTCTCCTAAGCTTCTTTCACTTGATAAATATACTTGTATTATGAAACTGCCCACTTTCTACATTCTTTTTCACTTTCTTCTCTCACATCAAAGCCAATATAAATAAAGAATAAATTGTTGAGCTAACAAAACTGTTAAGAGAATACACTTTTTCCCCTGGAGCTGTAAAGATTTCCAATACCCTAGCAGAACTGTCTTAGATCAGTAATTGTTAATGGAATAAAACAGTGTCAAAAGGTAAACATGGTTGTTTGATAAGTCAGGTTGACTGTGCCTTTCTGGACCGTGTCTCTTGCCTGTCTGCTTTTGTTTTGTTAAGATTAGCTGTTCTCAGTTGAAGGGAGTAGCCAGAAAATGAATTTTGTATACACAGCTCTGTTTGCAACTTCCAACCCCTGCACTTTTTCACTTTAGCACGCCTAGCACGTATCCTGCTTCAGAGCAGCTTTCACAATATGCCCTTGCACAATCGCTAAGTCACATACTGTGGGTACAACACTGAGTGAACCTCAAAAGATGAGCTGGTGAAAGCCATGCAGCCAAAATATTTGAAAGGCATAAAAAATTAGCACCTCAGCAATTCCAGCAGGTTGGACAAGTCTGACCTTTGCCATAAGGAAAACCAAGGAGATATCAAACAAACTTTTATGTTATTTTCTGTAATTGTCCATCTGATACCTATTTTCTCCCAGATTGTGGCCCTTGTAGGGGGGCCTGAGTCTGAGCTCCAAATAATCCAGCTGTCTCATTTTAAATATGAATTGGGGGCAACTAAAATTTTGTGGCAAAAGCCAGTCTCACAAAATACTAATCCAGGCTGCAGAAGGACCCTGACTACAGTTTGTCTTTCCCAATATTCCAGAAGACAGATCTCATGAGATGACCTCAGAGGGTGGATTTGCTCCAAATTGGGATTAATGCTTTGCCAACACAACACCTTTGCAGCCCAACACCTCCACAGCCTGTAGATACCTTGGTGTTGAGACAGATCCAGAGTAATAAATGGGCAGAAAAACATTAGGTATACCAACAGTTAAATGGGAGCTAATAGACTTTTGAAGGTCTAAGTATTGGCTCTGGGCACCTAAAATGCCTGTCACATCAAAGTCCCTTTGGAGATTTCACCATTTTTCCACCTCTGTCTGATGCAGCTGATGGACAAATATGATCTACACTTGTTGGCACCAGTCAGGCTGCCATCATCATGCACCGCTGTTGGGGTGGAGGGTGGTGGGAGCAAAGCAACCAGGACCTCAGTGAGGGGGGAACAGGCAGAGTACTGCATGTAAGGAGAAGTCAAGAAACAAATATGTATTTCTTTCTTAAAGAAGTTCAAATTAAAGGCATGCGGGTAAGTATTCAGAGGGTTCACACAGGAGAATCAATATTCAATATTCAAGAAAACTCTGAAAGAATGGGATAAAGTTAAGCAGGGGTAATTGCTGAGGTCAGTTTGGAAAGGTTTGCTGACTATGGAGGCTGTACTAAAACCCATGCAGCATTTGCGTAAAACTTATCTGCTGTCAAATATTCCTGTGTACATAGTTATACAGCACTGCTAGGGATAGAAAACTTCCTAACCATACTCAACCCATGTAGCAGAATGGGGATCTCTCACAAGGAAATCCTGAAAGAATTGGAGAACATGTGTCTAGGTATTACACATATGATGCTTCTCTGGTTTTAGAACACTTGTTATCTCAAGAAAAACCTAAACAATGCTGGAATACAAGTATTGAGAGGATTTCCAGCCAACAATATTGGAGCTTGTCCACCCAAAACTTGGTGGTCTCCATTGCCAAAGTCATCCAACTCATTAAGGCAGGTCTGCAAGTGAGCACATGGCCTCTTTTACAATTCCCTGACTGACAATCTCTAGCTCTCCAGTTTTCTTGAAGATTTCTTTCTTTATGAGCAGACGTTACTTCAGCTATGCCTGATGCAACCCTCCAACAGCACATGAAATCTGCACTCATTCTGTGGTTTGTAGGTTGTTTTTTTGGTCCAGTTCTTCATTAGCTTTTGAAACAGCCAGAGGGAGTGGTTACATTTTAAAGGCATTTACTTCTCTGTCATGGTCAGTTAGAAGTTTGTTCTCTTCTACTTTTCTTTGATGGTGTGTCATGCTGTTTGCAGGCTGTTCATACATTTGCGAGAGCTATACCATCCCTGTGTGGAGCAGAGACTGGGATGTGAAGGCAATTCTCAGCTTGTGCAACACAAAGGCGATGGTTGCCTGGGTTGGGACTTCTTGGTATTGCAGAAAGAAGCTGCTATTGTGCTCTGTGTAATCATGCCCTGTTGGGTGAATGCATGCCAGTCCTCATTAATGTTGTTACTGTTACATTATGCTAATTGTATCTTTGAAGCTCTGTAATTCTGATTTTTCTGAACAGCTCAATAAAAAAGTTAATTAAAAAAAGATGTTCTCTGAAAAGGCCAAGAGAGATGCTCTCTCAGGAGCTAGGGAGAGTAACAAAAGAAAATCTTTGTCTGTACTGTCTAATTGATCTTAGACATAAAGACAAGTTATTAATTAATTAATGCTCCTTCAGATGATCTGAGAGTACACGAGCAGGAACTAGACTGTGGACAACAGGAGGTAGGAGATATGAGCAAGGCAGAGCAGAATTTCCCTCTTGGCTTCACCCACCTCAGCAATCCCCTAATTAGGAAAAATCACAAGTATATATTACCCAAGATTGCTTAGAGAACAGATTTCATAGTTTTCAAGAAGGTGATGATTTAAAGCTGTTGCAAGACATGACAAAAGGATGTCCAACAAGGACGTGCTCTGCAGAGGTAGGGGACACTGGGAGATTTCCACTTTCTTCTTCAGGATGGCATCTCTCAGGGGGAGTTCAGCCTTGCCACAGATTTCTTGTGTAAGAGCGGCCAAGTCTTTAAAGCCTATTTCTAGAAGGATATTTAGTCATACAAATAAGTTCTCCGATCTAGGTTTCAATCTCTCCCGCTGTCTCAAAACTCCGTAAAATGAGGCTTTTCCACCCCATTTATCTCATCACATCTATTTTGGCAACAATCTCTGGAGGGCAGGAATGGCCTTTCTATGCATATAACTGACTACTCAAAGATGCCTGAAACCTTTCCAAATTTTGCTTTTTGTTGCTGTTGGGTTTTTTTCTGAGTTGAGAAACGCTCTTCTTCCCACACGTTCGTTTTTATTCTTGGTCTGCAACTCTGAGCACAGCTATGACGTCCGAATGGCTCTTGCTGGTCAGAGCCTATGTGGCTTCTGTCTTTCTGTCATTTCATGTGTCGTGCAGACAAATGAAACCCGCAGCAATAAAAACTTCACAGTACACCAAACCCCCATGTGGCTGATGTATGCCACATGGTGTATTCTGTTTGTTACTGGTCACACTTGGAAATTATTCAGTTTCTTTTTGCCACCCAGTCCCATTGTATAAAGCAACTTTTTCCTGTTTGAAGTCCAGTGTGGTTTTGGGGGAAAAAAATGAGGCATTTTTCTTAGGTGAGGTAACAAATATAATTAGAGAATATAACCAGATTTTGAAGAGATGCAGTTCTTATCTGCATCTGTGATTTTCCTCCCTTTTTTTTTTCCAGGCTTTGAAACCTTAATGTTCATGGCCATTCGGACACACATAAAATAAGTAAAGCAAATCAACAGATACTGCTTGTCTTTAAGAATATTTTAAAGCTTTCAGTTAAAATCCAGTGATGTGCATGAAATTTTTCCACAGCTTAAGGGTCCACCACATACAAAAGTATTTATCATGTCTTTTGTACAAACTATCCTACACAGAATAGCTTGTAAGAACACACATAAGAATAAAATGTAGCTACTAGCTAACAGGTCTCAGGAGAGGGGCCAAAATATTTTCTGTTTGTTGGGTTTTTATTTTTTTTTTTAGTTTTGACACAAACAGCAAATTTACTGAGCTGAGTCCAAATGTATTCTCAGCTGGGGAGAAAGGACTGATTGATGGTGGTGAAATATTAAACTGTTCAAGGTCCCTGCTTCACAGTATATAAACTCAGTCACATCAGCTCATGTTTCACTTTTTATGTCTTTTCTATGAAAAAGACACAAAAAAAATCCGATAAGCATAGGCCAAAGCTCCACCAAGCCGTCCATATAACCACCCTCCTCAGCGTGCAATTACTTACACATCTATCACGAGAAAAAGACACTTTCAGATAACATGTAAGGGGTCAGAATGCAAATTGGGTGTGAATTTGCTCTAATGGTATGAAGCATGGCTCCTCCACAACTCCATGCATTAAGGCAACGGGTGCCGAAATCTAATTGCATCAGCCAGTTTACAGCTTCTTGGGGCCAATCTAGTCACCAAAAATCATCAGGGGCTGTTTGGCTTCAAGCCTCATTGACATGGGCACACTTCATGCTTATGGGTGAAGGCATGCACAGATGTGTCGGCTAAAAGCAAGACAGGTAGCTGAGGAGGTGCTGAGGATTGTAACTGAATTAAAGTTTAAATAATGACAGTCTGCATTCCTGAGAGCTACTGCAGCTTTATATTAACCCGTCTGCTCTCGGTTTCCCCGTCACTGAGAGACAGTAGGGGTAGAAACAGGATCTCTGGCTCCAGTCTTACCTGGGTAGGCTGGGCTTAGGAAACACTGTGCATTGACCGCTAGACTGCATGTGGGATGTTTGGCCCTGAGGACTCATTCATGTCAGATTTGCTCTTTGCAAACCCTGCCAAGCTAAGCTCAGAGGTACTCATTCCTCCTTTCCTTCCCTATCAACCCAGGTGTATTTTGAATGCCAAGACAATAAAAGCATCTCTACTTTTGCAAAGATCCATCTGGGAAGGAGATTTCTCCCAGGCTGAATGCAATCACACTGTTTGCCTGGCTTGTGTCAGCAATGTTTCTGTGCTTGGGCCTGGCAGCCCGAGCAGCAAGGGATGCCAAAAGAGTTTTGACCACTACACTCAAAACCACCAAAGGACAGTACTTCTCCACTGAGAACAATGGCCAGAGCCTGACAGCCATTACTGACAAAAGCTCCTGGGCTCTGGTACACCCAGAACTTGTTGGCGTTTTGCAGTAGTGCAGAGGCGTCAAGCTGCCCTCCTGTTTTTAGGGTCATGGTGAATTTAACAAACCACAAATGAAGATGAACTCATAGAGGGCCTACCAAAATACTCGCCAGCAGCATTCCAGTCAGCGTGTTTCATGCACCGTGTTTAATACAACCTTCCACCCTCACGGAAGCTACGGAGAGGGCACAGGCCCTGCCACGTTAAGTTGCTCTTAGATGGGAACGGTCTGGTGGGTGGCTTCTCAGCCATGGCCCAGTAGTCCTGGAAGGCGGGCAGGGTGTGCGCAGCACTTCTTTTGTTGACAAGGACATTTGTAGCTGGGGAGAGCGAGATTAAGGTTACAAGATGCAAACATGGAATGGCAAGATGAAGTTCTCCAGCACACACTGCTTGAGGTCTTAAGAATTACAGGCTAGAAGGGTGCTCTTGATAGCTGCAAATTGACAGTTTGCTAGACAAAGTGATGCTGGGATGTCACATATATCTGATAAAATGCACTCGACTTTGTCATTTCCCCTTTAGAAGACTGATAAGTGCTCATGACTTATTGTAACATATTACTTGAATTACCATAATTTTATCCACAAAGCAGGATCCAATTGTGAAACGCACAATTCGAGACCTATAATACCAGAACTGTTCTTATTCTCAAATGATTCACACTGTAAGTGTGAGGTTAACACAGATGGAAGAGAAAGGCAAGGACAAAACCTCAGCAGGATCAGGAATGGTCTCTACCTTCCAGTAGTTCAACTGCAAAGATATGATGTGGCAGCTCCATGAATATTTGCAGATCCCATCTCCCAGGTAGGAGTCCCCAGGGGAGAACACAGTAAGGGACCTCTTGGAAAACTGTAGGCAGAGGTATTGGAAAGCAGAGGTATTTGGAAGCTGACAAATAGGCTTAATGCCTCCACGCTGGAGCATCCTCACTCAAAATGGTGCATTTCTTGTGAAAGGATGCAGGTAATCACTTGCAACTGCCACCAGTTTGAGCTGAAATTGTTTTTTCCCTCAGCACTAAATGAGGATTAGGCCATTTTAGGGTTTTTCTTGGTTTATTTGTTTGGTTTTTCTTTTCTTCAATTCAGGCCAAAATTAATAGGTCAGATTAGAGCCAAGGAACGAAACAGTCAGTCAGGTGTTCAGGCTGCCATGGCAATCCATTAAAGACTCCTGTCCCTGCTCTACCAGAAAACCAGTTCTGATGCAGGGATCAAGAAGAATTGTGTGATTCTAACTCAAAAGCTTTGCTAATTATCCCCCTCTGTAAAGAGGAAAGGGTACTAAAAAGGCCACTAACCAGGCTCATGTACCTTGCTTACATAAACCATGTTGCTTAGAAATGGCAATGCCCACTTTCAGAAAACATAGAAAGGAAAGAACAGAAAACAACTGCTGTTTGTAAAGCGGGAAAGGATGACACAGCCCATGGACGTGTCTGTTGGAGCATGGGAGTGGAGGGCAATGTAATCCTTGCGGACGGGTGATGAAGGGAATCACACCTGCCTGCCCCCTGCATGAGCACAAACCCAATTCTGTTTGCCCTGCTTAGTAAGAGAAAAATAATTTTATCTGGAACACCAGAGAACTGCAATGACATAGAGTAATTTCTCCCCAGGCATTTAGAGTAGATATTAGGAAAAGTTTAAGTATGATTAAAATTAGAAGAAACAGGCTTATGACATCTCCCTCTCTGGAACAGGTTGTATTTGTCAGGGATACAGGGAGATTTCACAGTGTTTCGTTCTTCCCTCAATTTCTAGGATCCCATGATTTCAATAGTCATTCAAGTTTTGTAACGTTGTCTGAACTAGGCAACTGTTTTGAAAGTTTCCAATACAGAAATCACTTATGATTACAAAAGGACTGAGGGCTAGGAGAGAATTGCATCATCAAGGCTTGGCGTGCAACCATGGCACTGAGTCCTTAACAAAGAGTGGCGTTCTCCCAGCCAGCCTTAAATGGCTTGTGGTCGTACCCAAATTTGAGCTGACACCTTGGGCCAGAGCCTGCCTTGCTGCCTGATAGCAACAACACAGTGGCGAGCTGGATTCTTTGCCGTAGCAGAGCAAAGGCGCCCATGCCTCAGGATGCACGTCAAGCACCAACCAGCAGCGCAGGAAAGAAAATTCTTCCATTCATTAACTATTCCTAAATTGTCCAGTGGAGTGTTTCTTGTTCCTTTCTCAGAAGCCCCGGTGAAATGCAGGCTGTTGGGGAGTGACTGGGATGGCACAACTGGGCACCTCTTGTGTACTACCACGTCGCTTGAAAGACATTTGGTGTATGGAGGTGATACGGGCCCACGGAAAGGGTTTAGATGACTCACATCCCTTTTAAAAAAGTTTTGCAACAGACATGTGTTCCTGTTGCTAAAAGACATCATGTGCCAGCAAATAAGCACCCCAAAATAGAGAACACAGAGAAAACAAATCCTTTTTGCCCATGAATGAGATGACACAGGCATGGGGCAAATGGTCCTTTGCAAGTGATGCTTATGGAAGTGCTGCACTGATGGTGTCCTCTGAGAACTGTTTTCTTTAACAGAGATTTCAGAGCAGCTCATGGACCACCTGCCAAAGCAGCATCTCCAGTGTGGTCTCTGGTACCTGCAGACTCTGCCCAGCTGAGTCTCCAGAAAATTTTCCTCTATAACAGACAGACCTTAGGCACGGTGGACACCTCTGGGTCAGTTACTTGAGCAGAAAAGTCAATTGTTGTACTTGATCTTGAATTTCATTCCCATCTTCAGTGCAAGCTACACACATACTAAGGACAAGCTCCCTTTCCCACATTCTTTCAGAAGACAGAGGAAAATGTATTTTCCCTCCCCCAGACCCCACCTCCTCCTTTTCTCTTGCTTCAGCTGCTATTGGTTTTCTTTAATAGCTTCACTTTGCTATAAACTCAGCTGCCAAGCTGATTGGGAGCAGTGTAACCTTTTGTAGGTCAGGTAGGGGCAGAAGGTCTGTCCTGCTTCATGACATTAGCATTGTGGGCTGGTTTTTTTTTCCCCAAGAGTGTGTTTTGTGGGTTTTTCTCTTCCTAAACAATGAAGCAAACTATTCCCAGAGGTGGTGGTGACAGCCAGCTGGAAAACTGCCTGGTCATCACTTTAGTGCCCAGTTGATAGAAGAGCACATCACCTCGGCTTTGTAAGGGCAAGAGCTTGTTGCATGTCTTCAGGCGGTGGCCCTCTTGCCTGCCTGGCTGGTGTCTCCCAGCGACAGATCTGACATATGTGGCCACAGGCAGCCAAACCCCAGTCTTCAGCACATGTTTGGTCTGGCAATTGCAAGGCTGGTCAGGTGAAGGAGTCCCGCTCTCTCATGCTTTCCTGTGTCACCAGTGACTTCATGTTGCGTGGTCCCACAGAGGTGTTTTCTATCTCAGCAAAGGTTTGGTGCAGCCTCATCTCTGCCAGAGGTGGGCACCTGAATGCTTAAATCACCTTTCTTGTGCAGAAGTTCTTTGAAGTAGGTCTGTTCCCTACCTGGCTGGTGCAAATGAGTGCCTTTACACCCACACAGGCTCTTTCCCGGATTAGGCAGGACCTGCTTTAAAATTGAGTGGGTTCCTGATTTGCTAACTGGCATGGAGGTGAGCTCCAGCTTGCTAGCTGGCTGAGAGTAGGTGTATGCAATGGTGGTGCCCTACAGCGCCTACGCAGCGTTTATGTGAGCAAATAAGGAATTTTATTTGCTGTGCCTAGTCAGTCCTCAATCTATTTGTGATTTAGACTCTCACTCAGAAAGAATCCCATCGAGGCATCCAACTCCCCTGAAACGGGATGTAGGCAGGGTCCACTTAACTGCTCATACAGAAAAAACCAGGGTCACTCAAGCACAAATTCAGGGATAGCTTTCCAAGTGCTCAGCACCCACAGCTTGGGGTAACTTTTCAGAAGAGAACTGCACCCCTTATTACGCCAGTTTGGGCCAGGTTTTCTGCAGAGATCAGTCTCCGGTTTGCTGGCTCTCAACCCTGGCCAGTTGTTTTGCTGCTTAGATGAGAACTGAACAGATCTGAAGATCTGGTCTTCAGCAAGCATTGAAAAATACCCCATTTCAGGGATTGCACGTTGTAGGCATCACAGTCGTCTGGTGCTTGCCAGACTGTAAGTAATCATGCCAGCAGCTAGCAAGCTGTCAGTTACTAGCGTAAGCTGAAAATCCATCAGGAATTGTTTATATTTCACAAGGGGATGGAGAGAGAGAAGATTCATTTTATTTCCCTTTAAAAAGCGTGTGTGTGTGTGTGTGTGTATGGCAGAGGGTCAAGATAATTTTAGAGACAGATTTCTCTGCAGGATCCCTTATGAAGGTAGTCCTGTCGGAGTTAACAGCCCCTTGCCTTGGCATGGCTCCCGCTAGCATGGCCAGAGCTGCAGAGGAGGGCTCTTTCCCCAGGCTGAACCCCACAGTGGGTGCTCTGAGCTCTGCTCCAGTTACACAAACCTAATTCCCAGCACTGGGAACACTGCTGAGGCCTTATCTTCATCCCTCTGACATTTATGTGGCTCTGCTGCACTTCTGGAAAACATGAGTCCTTTCCCATACCCCAAATCATAAGCCTGGGATACAGGTCCCATAAATACTCATCCAAACAGGGAATGCCAGGACTAGATCATATCCTTATCCAGCGCTGTTTTCACTGGACCTGATACCCAGGCATTAGTTTGTGTCATAAATTCAGACCCAAACTCACTTCCAAAGCATTGTCAACCAGAAGGGAAGGGCTCTGCGGGGCATCTGGTGGCCAGGATCTTCACCGAGTCCCTCTCACTAGGTATGTATGGACATGCTGGATCCAGGCACACACATCAATAACATGGTGGGGGAGCATTTTAGACACCAAGGAGTCAAAATGATAATTTTTGTCATTCCTTCAGCAGTCAAGATCATGAGCAAGGATTCAGACAACTCATCAGTTCTTTGGTGCTGTGTGGTGGGCTTAAAAAATGCAAAGACATGCAATACACCTGGGCCAAAGTATTCAAGCTTCCAGATCTGTAGGCGATGGTGTTTGCACACTTCCTTCTTCTCCCCAGGGCCAGGGGAAAAAGGCATTTTGGAAAAAATATGAGAATCTTATGGGAAACAACAGAGCAGGCAACAAGACTCATATGGCCTGTAATGACTGAGCTTTTTGGTTAGGGCTGCTGTTACCATTGCACACTGTTGTGCTGAGAAAGTTAAATCCATGGAGCTGGAGGGCTGCGGGGAGACTGGTCAGCAGTTTATTTTCTGCATTCTTCAGGAAAGTCAACTTGCTGCTTTTTACTTCTTCAGGATGTAACGGAGCAAAAAAAGTGGAACTGGAAATATTTTTAAGCTTTTTCAAATCATTCAGAGAGGTGCTTTTCACATGGGGCACTGCACAATACTTAGGGCAGATCGACCATTTTTGGACTAGATATAAGGAAGAAAGAGGGTGGTGAAACACTGGAACAGGTTGCCCAGAGAGGTGGTGGAGGCCCCATCCCTGGAAACATTCAATACCAGGTTGGATGGGGCTCTGAGCAACCTGATCTAGTTAGCAGTGTCCCTGCTCACTGCAGGGGGGTTGGACTAGATGACTTCTAGGCGTCCCTTCCAACCCAAAACATTCTATGATTCTATGACTCTATGATTCTATGATTCTATGATTCTATGAATCAGGGGGTTTCATGCAAGCTTGTGTTTTCAACAGCGTACAGGAAATTTTGTACTGATTCTTCTTTCCATTAAGGATCCAGTTTTCAGCAAAGGCAGGAGGGGAAGAAAACCAACACACCTATAAAGCAAAAGCTTTTACCTTGACCCTGATGCTGCAGCTGCAACCAGCAACGTTTTGCCCCAAATTACTGTCAGATGCCCCATGGGAGTTCTAGGTCAGGTGTTCCAGACCACTTTTCTCCACCCAGGTTCAGGCTGCTGCTCCTCCCACACACTTCAGAATCCCACCCTCCCCTTGCCCAGAGGCATCCTGCTCCTGCCGACATTTCATAGCACTTTTTCCGAGCCCCAGACCCAGCTCTGATTTACACTCTGGTTGCTCTGCTCCAGGCTGACGGAGGGCAACACGAAACAGAGCAGTAACTGGGAATTCTGGCAGGCAGAATCGGGTCAATAATTAAGACTAGAGGAACCCCCACTTGCTCAAGTTGGTTGTGCTGCCCAAACGCCCACTGCCTGGCCTCAGGGCTCTCCCGTATAAAGGCAGGCCAACGGGAGCCAGTGAGGCGGTTCCTTTGATCCCAATTTCTCAGCAGCTGTGCAAGTCACGGCCTTTCCGTCGCTTGCTGCTGACTCACCGGGAATCACTGCACGCCGGTTCTATAAAGCCACCTTGGAGGGCAGAAATTAAGTTTGTGCTCACTTTAAGACCCTATTACACCCTGGGAGCAGTGTGAAGAGGCCTTTGTACAACCGGGAGTCAGGTTCATTATATTTGCATCGTACTACAGTATAAATTAGCATTATTTGAGCATGGGCATTATTTGGAAGAAATGACAATAAATTAAGGTACCAAATTCGTAATTAAGGGCCAGCAAGCTAGTTAATTAATCTTATATCTAATTAGCCAACAATAAATTACCCAAGCAGGACTATAAATCCATTCAGTGAGCTCCAACAACTGCATGCATAAAGACGTGCCCCGTGCTGTTGGGAGCTCTTGATGACGTTCGGCTGCTCTTTGTCTCCCCAACTGCCGCCCGATGCTCCAACCTTCGGGGCTCCTGTCGGGTTGAAAGCTCCTTTGGGCAGAGATCATGTCTTTGAAGTGGCTTAGATCCTCCTAGCACAAAGTTTGGGGCCTTCATGAAAGTAATCAATTTTACTGAAATTTAATGCAGGGTGAATAGTGTGTTTAGCCCTGTTGCCAGTCTCAGTAACAGCTTTAAAGCACCTTTTGCACATGGTGGTTAGTAATGTCATGCGCTAAAGAGCTGTGCAAGTGGCCAGGATGATCAGCTACTGGTATACAGGCAGATTGCACTCAGAAAATCATTGCAGAGCTGTTTTTTAACAGGTTGATGTCTCTTTCATTGGAATTACAGGCTCTATGGTATGCTACATAATGCAAATTGCAAGTTTCTAAAATTTTTTTTTTTTTTTTAGACAAGCTATGCAGGGCTACATTTAGCAGGCAGGCAAGACCAGGCAACACAACGAAACATCACAGAGGAACAGTTTTTTTTCAAGTAGCTCCTAAAGCTCTTTTTCACAGGAGCTGCCAATACAAAGAGGGATTTGTGACTACAGTTGGGTTAAGGAGCATAAAAAGTACATGATGTCTCTATGAAAATTACAACGTCTTAGCTGTGGTTGGCTTAAGGGTCGGCTTTATACAAAATGCTGTACCACAGCCAAATTGTGTCCTGAGGCTCTGTGTTAAAACACACACAGCAAACAATGAGAAGAGATAAAGCCTGTCCCGGGAGCTGCATGCATGACCACAAATGTGTTTTATGGCAGCTCAGAGATGGTGCTTTTGTTAACCTAATAAAGGCTGCAGGGTACATGTGGCCTAAAAGGAGGGCACACACCCACTTGGGTGAAATCTTGGCTCTGGGAAAGCCAATGGGAGATTTGCCACTGGCTCCCACAAAGCTCTTGTCCATTACTGCATCCCTCTTCTGATGACTGTGGGCCAATGTCTCAGCTGGTGTAAAAGCTTCCCTGCATTTACTGGGCTTCACTGATTGATTCCAGTTGAGAATATGGTCTGCCGAACACCATCTTCCCTGGCAAAAACACATGTGTGCACTAGCAAAACTCAAGGGTACAAACCATAAAGTCTCCTCAAAGAGGGCTCACAGAAGCCAATAAATGATGTGGTTTATTAGGCAACTTTAGAAAAACCCAGACAAAGGGACGTTGCCTTTAGTTGGCCCACCCTCTGACCATCTAAGAGAAGACTTAGTAACTACATCAACAGGCCAATCTCTTGGATGTTATTAATAGATGCATCTCCACTAATTTCAGTTTTCTCTGACAAAAAACTGGGGTCCTTACATCAAATGCACTTGAGGGCATTATCCATCTCACAATTTGCAAAGGTGTTCGTGATTATACATTTACAAAGCTTCTCTATCATAGAAGTCATCTGTAGAAGCAGAGCTTTGACAATGTCTAGCAAATACCTGTACCAAAGTTTGCACAAGAGTAGTATAATACAGAGTAAACAAAGCATGGCATGAGGCCATGGAACTGAATGTTTCCAAAAGAGGTATCTTTGTGGGGAGACATGGAATAAGATGATATGAAAGAAGACGTAAAACTAGAGCAGCACAAGGAAGAAGAGCCAAAATTCTGCCTTGATTTACTCCCATTATTCCAAGCAGACATTTGGAATTGATGGACTCAGTTTGAAAATCATGAGATTAAAAATAATCCAGGTTCTTCATCTTTCTGAGACGGTATTTTCTGTTGTTTGTCTTCAGCCTGCTTTTAAGCAAAACCTACGTCTTGCACAATGATGTGACTTCAGGGCAGACCTTTGAGAACAACATGAAATACCATGAAATAAGCCAGGGCATGGTGAAAACAGAGAACGTGGATTACCTGTGCATAGCTCAGAGCAGAGCTAGTCACAGCAGAGAGGTCAGGAAGAAGCTGCAAAAGGAAGCCAAGAAGGAGCAAAAAGCAACAGAGCTTCCAAACAGAGGAAAACTTTTTTTAAAAGTGTATTTTAGGCAGAAAGAAGGGTGGATGGAGCCCAGCAGAGACCTGCATTGCCACTGTCCTCTTCTAGGTCCTCTTATTGTGCCTGTCCTTAGTGATAGGAGTGTTCAGAAAGCTTCTGGAGTAGATTCAAAGAAATGTACTTTTCAACAAGGGATTTTGTGAGCAGCTCTTCTCACCTGTTGAATTAAAATCTGATTTCACCAACTATCACCAAAAAAATGAAGGCCAAAGTTCACCACTCTGAGATCCAACTGATAAGCAAAGTCTCCTTGAGGCCATCAGCTGTTGAGAGATTCTGAGAGTATCCTTTTCCCAAAACAACCATATCACTTCTTTGCCTGTTCTTAAAGTTGTATTTGAACCAGCACTTTTAGAAATAGATGAGATGCTTGGTTATGCTTTGTTTACTCTCAATTTGGAAGAAAAAAACAGTGCAATCCAAGTGGAATTTTAGCTGAGACAAAAAAACAGGGACTATACCGTCCCATTCATGGTTTTCAACCCCATTTGACAGATTCAAGGCATTCAGATAGATTTCTGGAAAAAAATCTTATACGAAACTGAAGCTAAAGTAAAGCCTCCCGGTCCCAGCACTTCAGTCCTGGATTTCTCTTCTTAGGGTCAACCCTAATTCCTACACTCTCAGAGTCAACCCATTCCCATTCTGGCTCTCTGTCTAAGCCCTTCAACCCTCTTTGGGAATATCATACTTCTTCTCTGGGGCATACATTGCTTACGGAGAGTTTCTCTGACTAGTTAGAGGACTGTAACAAATGGAAACCTACATGTTGTTTTACTCTTTTAGGAGGCACAATTTATTTGCTTCCTTAAGAAAACAAATGCTGACATATCACTTCATTTATCCAGAGTTTGGAACGCTGAAATCTGCGGTAACCATTTTTTTTGCCCACTTTCAGAAATATTTTGCAATACATACACCTACTCATTAGATTTTAAAAAAATTCGCCAAACTCACCCACTCTCTAGATAAAAAAAAAAGTCCATTTCAGTCCAAATCTACAACATGATAACAGGCTTTTAAACAAATAAGCACATTTCTTAAAAAGAATCCATATCTGCTAAATCGCTTGTACAGCAGTGCGGTAAATCAGCCCACAGACTAAGTGATACTTGATAGAACAGACTAGCTGGATAAAAAAGCTTAAGTTTCTCATATGCAGCCAGCACTAATGTTTGCAAAGCCAAAATTTGCTGTTTAACGTTTTGAATGTGCTCTCCAGTTTGACTTTCTCGCTGTTGCAAGCACCTCATGTCAGCATTCCTTGGAGTCTGCATAATGTACATATACGCTGATCTTTAACCTCTGTGTCATCACCCAGACCAAAATCAATAGAGGGATATGACACTGGTGGGACCATTTGCCCATAGTAGTTCAAACAGACAGATGGGCTGTTGTACGAGTATGGGGGCCAAAGAAACTTGGAGTCGGTTGAGGGGGTTTTATTTTTTTGGAGTGTGAAATGAAGCTTCCAGAAACTAGACACAGAAGAAGGTGGGTTCAGCTTCAGCATCAGCAAAACCACTGCAGGTACTGTAATCTTTGCACCCTGAGGCATGGTAAGAAGGTTGCCTGCCTTTGGGCTTTGCTGTTTTCTGTCTTTTTATTGTACAGATTCCCCCTGGTTCCACATAAATGTCACTTTCTCTCTTGGACTAAACTAGCTCATGAATAATAAAAGAAAACAGCAGTTACCCTCCACGGTGCCTGTAAAATTCCTCGTCCTTGTCCTAAGGGACTTGTGACCATTTTCTCCCAGCTTTCCCTCCACAGCGTATGAAATGTGGTTGGACATCCAGAGCCTGGCAGCTGCTCACTTGCCAGCCTTGCAGACCGAGATGGGGCAGCTATACATGGGATTATCTCAGATGATAGGTGGGTGGAGGTGACATAAAACGGGGCTCCCAGTGACACAGGTGCAGGTGAGGTCATACACCAGTGTTTGGCTGCAGAAGGCATCTGCTTGCCAAAATTCAAGTCTTTTTGGTCCTCAAGCATTGTGAGAGAGAGATACCCAGGGTGAAGATGGTAGCCCCAGTGCTTGGGTGAGTGGGGGTGCTTGGAGGGACCGGCAGAGCCTGCGCAATGCCAGCCCCAGGGAACGGCAACTTCACTCCTCCTTGTACCTGGACAGTGCTGCAAAACTCCGTGCCTTTCTATGCTCTGGTTGTCCCAGCTCCAAGTTTCTGCTGGGTCTGAGCTCCGTGTTTATAGCAGTGCCCTTCCCCTTCTCTTAGTAGGGCGGTAGAGAGCGAAGCACAAAGATGCACAAAGCAGCCTGGTGCATTAACGCTCAAAATGTTTTACAGCTGGAGCGCTACTGCCCTTTCCCTCTGTCTGTATTTCTTCTTTCATGCCCATAGCAGTCCATGACTGAAAATCAGGCAGACGTGTTCAACTGTAAAAATAAAAATATTTTTAGTTCACATTTTTGCAAATGCCTTTTTTTCCACCAAAACAGTGTATAACTCTTTATAATACAGCCTAGTTAATATTACCCTTTCATTCTATACTAGCACAACACCTTAGAAAGATGGGATAAAAAGGCAGATTGCACTTCAGGAACAGACCACTATTCCCAGGCAAACTGATCTTTAAACAAATATCATAATGAAATCAATATGTATTATTACACATAATGAAGCAAATGTATATTTTTACGTATTAACTCTATTTGCTTTTACTCTTTACATGTAGTCATAAAAATATTTATTTTTGTGCTTAGAATAACAAAATGAAAGCTCAGTGTTCAGGCTTTATCTGACTGGCATTTATTATTCCCATATGTTAGGGCAACAACCAGATTGCTCTGCCAGTTAATTCTGTGACTCTTTCTCCACCTTTTCATCTGATCTAGCAAAGATATTTTCTTTGCAGATATTATTGCAAAGAGGTGACCAATCGCCACTGGGCACAGAGTTAAAAAAGAAAGGATCAATTAAGTTTATGCTTCTTGTGAGAAAAAATGCACATTTGCTCAGAGCATGAAATTCCATCCAAGGAGCAGAGATGAAGAATAAAGATGCCTTCAGCTTTTTAAACAAGACTCCCTGTTTTCCACAGCAATGCTGTATTTGGACCTTCACTCTGGCAAGAAGTCTTACTCCCAGCTCTGCTCACTGAAAGTGATGGCAAAGCGTCCCGCTGACTCTAATGCAGCAGGGATCAAAGACAACAGGGCAACCCAGAAAGATGAAGTTGATAAGATCAAGCTTTTTATCTCTGATATGTCAGAATCACCTACCATTTATGTGTGCAAGGTGGTTTTGTACTGTGTTTTGTCTGAATGCACCACTAATCTGTCTGCGGTGAGTTTTTGCAGGTGTACCACCACCACCACACTCAAGATGTTCAGTTGGGGCCAGAGAGCAGGTCCTGCAGAGAGGTTTAAGGAAGGAGGAAGATACAGTCAGTCATGATCTGAATTAAAGAGCACACTCCTCCTCCTCCCAAGGCAGAGCATACCACACTGGGCCTTTGTTGGCATGCCTGCGACCTGTCAGGAACATACAACTGATACACTATCCGTAAAAATGAGTAAGTGAGGGAATGGGTCTTCATCAACCCTTTGGGGAGGTCAACTACAGCTAATAGTAGCTACAGAATCATCTCTGTAGCTCAGTCACAACCCCATTCCTGGCGAGGTCAGTTAGTTTGCACTGAGCTCCGTGACTCTGCTTGGACACTTACCATGCCTCATCCTGCCAGCGCAAGGCCAGCCCAGACACTTCTACACATCACCATGTCAGTGGTAGTGTAGCCCTGACCAATATTTGAATCTGAAGTCTGAAGCCTGAAGCCTTCATTTCTTCTCTTGGGATTTCTGAGATGTCCCTGCAGCAGGACCTGGAAATGCTTCTCAGGTTCTATCACCAGGAGCACCCACACTTGGCTTACTGCCTGGTGGGATGAGACATGGCTATGCACCTGTGTCCACCACCATACTCTGGTCCATCCATGGGCCTGGAGGGATCCCTGGATATTCCTGTATACTGGCTGGATCCCTGAGCTGGCATGTGGGAGTCATGGCTATGGGACGTGTGGCTATGGGATTCATGGCTACAGGATAATACCTTACACTCATGCCACCTATCATCCTGGGGACTCTGCTGGAGAGTTGAAGCAGGAAAGTCAACAGTGTCAGTGTTGGTTATAGATGGAGGGGAAATATCAAGGTCAGGTTTCCCAGACATCCACCAACTCCTCCATGGAGCCCCCCTCTCAACATGTGCAGGTGGGCAGGAGCGTGGCATTGCAGCCCAGCTGTGCTGCAGGCAGCAAATGCAAGCAGAAATTGCCTCTTCATTTTCAGCAGCGCCTCCATAACACAACTACCGAGGGCATACGGAGTAAGCTGAAGTCAGTGGGCAAGAAAAGGACAGAGGGAGTTCATGGGAAAGAGAGTAAGCAAAATGCTTCCCTTGGAAAGGTGTCATAGCCACCGTGATAATGAAGATGCAATGCTTCAGGTATCAACAGGTTACCACAGGATCTCAAAAAAACTGCACAGAACTTTTGTTCGTTCACAAAAATAGTTTTTCTTCCTGATAATCAGATTATTACAGATAGTTTCTGTACTGCTGGAGCTCCACTGACCAGCAGCGTGAGACTTTTCATAGCTGCAGCTGCTTAGGCAGAATCAAGTATCCTGACATAAAAGGACCTTATGTACAGATTTCATTGCCTTCCCCTGCTGGAGTAACTAGAGCAGTATAAGCAACTTTATATTGACATAATTCATCCCCATTGGGGGTGTTATATCGTGTTAGAGAGATTTAGATGGTTAATGTGATAAAACTTGTGAATAGAGAAGCTAGTAGGATCTTGACTTAGTTTTTTTACTCCTTGCACTCTACATGACTCACAGTAACCCAAGCTTGTAAGAATAACAGAGTATAAATTGGCCAGGACTAAGCCTGTTTGCCAGTACAGATCAGTTTTTAACTACCTGCATGCTCAAACCTTCCACAACCACAGGAATCTTGTACAAGGATAACAGGTTTGCTCCTAAGTAATGTATCATCTATTGCAAGCGCAGCATATATGCCAAACTTTCCAAAGGAAACCGGTGATTCTGGATTCCTTTATACCTAAATGCCAGTCCTGAGAAAACTCATAAGGTATCTCAAATGGGAACTGCTACTCGTAAAGGAAAGAGCGATAAGGATGCAGTCTCTGAAAGATCCAGATTGTTCTGCAGAGGGCCATTCTCTTATCGTCAGGACATTCTTGGGGAAGAGAAAAGAGTAAAAAAAATTGCTGAGGAAGAAGGAAAGAGATCTAACAGCCAATAGGGAATGATGAGCAGAAAGGGTGGGAAAGGACAGTCTTGGAAAGGGGCTGGAAAGTAAAAGACAACAAAGCGGGGAAAAAACAGAGGAAGGTGAGGGGGAGGGGATGGGGAGAGGAGAATGTGTGAAACAAAGCTGGAAGAAAGGAAAGAAGAAATGAAAGTGAGAAGGGAAGAAAAGCCACGGTTGAGTGCTGAGATGAGTACCTTCAGTTCCTATTTTATTTATACATTTATATTCCAGGCAGTGTTTAGTAGGTGTCCCTAAAGGCTGTGATTTATTACAATTTTTCCTTTTCAGTCCTGCGGAGGAAGGGGCAAAGGCCAGGAGGGGGCTGGATTCTTTGCCTAGGGCACGGCTGCTCCTCAGGCTGGCCCTGAATTCAGAAAAGTGCTAATGCTCCCTGGAGCTGGAATGCAATTAATTTTCTATGGCACAATGTTCCAAACAGAGCGTATTTGGGGAGGCTCAGGTTTGTGATTCTAGGCTACCCTTAGCCTATCTGTGCAAATTGGAGCTGCAACACCATCTCTTCACACCAGGTTATTATTTTACTCTTGGGAAACCAGCACATCTGGGATTTTTGACCCCAAAATATTTGTTTGCATGACATTTCTTTAAGTGAAGAGGGCGAGCATCTCATTTTACCCGCTTAAGTACTCCACTTGGCAGCCTGGCCAGAGTCCACTCGAGTCGGCAGCAAAATCTCCTCTGACTTATCTCCCACTACACTTTTTTATTTTTATTTAAACTTTGCAAAGGTCAAATTTGGGGGATCTTTTTTTAACAAACACTGAGCAGAGACACTGGATGATTGAGAATAATCAGTTTAGAACCACATGTGACACGTAGCTGTAGCAGCATACTTTTTCCATGACAGCTTGTTGTGTGTCACAGGAACATTTGTCACTGATCACTCAATTATCCACAAATTACAGCTTAACTTCATTTACACCATTTCTTGGTAAAAATCAGGGCAGTCTCCTGAAGCCAATAGGCCCCATCTCCTGTTGTACCATTGCAATCGGTAGATCACTGATAGCTGAGGAGAATTTAACCCACACTTATAAATGTCTTTGCTTTATGACACATTGCTCCTATCTTGCAGTGATGCCAATGTTTTTTGGCTGCTATGCGCTTCAGAAAGCTTTGGAGTTTTCTCATAAGAAACCTGCTTTTTTTCATCAGTGGCCAGAATTTTCAAAGGGGAATTTTTAAAAAAAGTCATTTTTTTTTACCTGCCCCATTTAAGCTCTCTCTGAAGCCAGAAGTGGGTCATTGCATGTCTCCTACCTGGGCGGCCGGTGCAGCTATTCACCAGCTCCTGGGGGATGCATGGGCACATGGGAAGGCGACAGGGTTGCCCCAGGTAGTGCAGGAGTTACACCCCACTTATGTGTGGCAGCATTTTTGGGAAAGCCAGAGTTACAAGACTCACAAGTGAGTTCAGGCTTTGCTTTGTGCTCTGATTAGAGCTTGCTTGAAACCTCAGGCACGTAAGCTGATATTTCCATAGCCTTTATGCATCCTTTTTGACCACCTCGTTTTATAAATTAAATAAACTAACTCAGACTTAAAATATATGAAAAAGTGCAAGCATGCATCTTTTCGCCAGGGCAAGAGGGCAAGCAAAACCTCACACCTGATATTTTCAGCCTCTGAAGAAGGAACAATGCCGTTATTTTGGGACCCTGGTCTGAAACCTTTCCAAAGCAGTAGCCAGTACCGGAGAAGGAGTTGTTAACCCTGGACACCTCTGCCACCTTTTGCTGAGTTGGTTAGAAAAAGAAGAAATGATTGACCATTGCAGGACTCAGCCCATTCCAGCCTCCATTGTGCAATAAATAATTGAAAATCATTGCACCAGGGAAGCATGGCTTCACGGTGTTTGGATAAGATATGCTACCCAGTGGTGGCTGATGGCAAGAAGATAAAATATGCTGAATACTATATACTTAGACTATTGTTTGGTAGGTGAAATAATATTTCCTTGTGAGTCACTGGCTTTGCTTGTGGATCAGTACCGCAGTGCAGAGGCTATAACTTTGCACGTAGCACAGCTTCCCCTTGATTGACTCCTCAGGAGAGAGGATTTGAATAATCTCTTTGCTGGCACGAGTGCGCTGGCAAAAGCAGGGACTCCCAAACCGCGCTCCCTGATCCACTGGTGACGCAAGCACTGCTGTGAGGAAGGTGTAGCAGAAACTAGGGGGTTGGTTTGGGGAAGGGGCTGTGCACAGGGAGGTGGTAGAGTCCCCATCCTTGGAGGTATTTAAAAGAAGGATAGATGAGGTGCTTAGGGACATGGTTTAGTGGTGGGATGGCAGGGTTAGGTTAAAGGTTGGACTCGATGATCTTAAAGGTCTTTTCCAACCAAAGCGATTCTATGATTCTATGATTCTATGATTCTATGGGAAGAGCATCTGGGAAATCAGAGGGTCCCTGGGGACAACCTCTGCTCCTTCTGCCACCAGATGTTGCCACGGTACATGCAGGGCTGAAGCCTCAGGCCTGGACTGTTGCCCTCTGCTATCTCTACTACAGCTGCTTAAATGGGGAACAGCAGAAATTGTCCCTCAGATCCAAATGGTGGGAGGCTTTGCAACTTGGGAAATCCAGCCTGGACCCTTCCTACCACCACTGCAGTGCGGGAAGGCTGGGTGTTGGACGGAGATACCTTCCTATCTTCTCCCAGGCAGCTACAGCTGCCAAGGTTGCAAAACCCTTTAGATGGCTGCTGGACCAGCAAACTTTTTTTTTTTTTCCCCTTAAGCCTACAAGATTGAGGCCAAAAGGCCAGTAGGTGAGCCAGCCTCAGGCCTCACTGTTTTCCCTATGGAGGAACAGTTTTTCCATGCTGGCTTGTGGACCAGGCTATACGTTCTTCTAGCCCAGGGAGGGGGGTCAGCACCTTTTGATTGCAGTTGGCAGCAGGAAGGTTGGCAGCCTGGCGATGCCCATCGCTGCACCTGAGCACCTGGGCTGTTGCTGAGCTAAGGGGACCGCTCTGCTGAAAGCAAGTGATCTGGAGCAGAGGTTTGGGGCTGGCTGCAGGAAGAGTGGGGGGCTAAGTGCTGAGACACAGCTCTTTTCTCTGGCTCAGCTTGGGTTTTGGGCCTGGAGGTGCACAGCGCATGGTATCATCTGAAGGGTGAGCGCAAAAGCTTTGAAAGAAGCAAAGGAAGTCAGGCAGGGAGCCTCCATAAATCTATCAGAAAGTTAAATACTGTAAAATCTCCATGTTGTTTACCAGCTGTGCCTACAATGAAGACAGAAATAATCCTGGTAAAACATGACCTTTGATCAGCAAGGTGGAGAAATTAGGTCAAGCAGGTTTTTGCTTGGCTGAAACCATAAGCTGGGGATGGGCAAAAATAAAATTCTCTTCTAAAAATGTGGTAGTCTGAGGACTCCACAGAAAGCTGCTGCTCAGCAGCCTGCAGCCCAACCTGCAGCACTTGCAAACCTTCCGTGCATTGAGCGCTGGATGCACAGGGCAGGGGACGAAGCACATGCACAGCATAGGAGCAATTGTCTGCTCCGTGAGCTGGGTTTTGATGCTTAAATGACATTACAGACCATGCTCTGGCAGGGCTTTCCTGTATGACCTTGGGAAAGCCCTTCTGGCTGTTCAGGCTCAGTTATCTCCACCTGAAAAACAGGGCACAGTCACTCCCGTGCTACGGGTGTGAAATGAGGCATGCCCTGTTTGCGTTTTTGCAGGTGGGAGGGTGTTTCAGGGTGTCGCTGCTGGCACATGCGGCTGCACACCTACCTGCCTGCCATCTCTGCCTTCGCACAAGGGGTCACGGTATTGCAGCGGGACTCCTGAGCGTGGTCTCTGCACCGCAATGGCATCCAGGCAAAGCACAGGGCCAGAGCTCGCACCGTAGGCAGTGAGGGTGGGCACCCTGTGCTTTGGAGGGGAAAAGAGGTTAGCTCTATGAAAACAAGCCCCAGCTCTTTTTATTTACAGCAGCAATGTGTTCTTCTGAGACTGGCACCAGCCCATGTGTCCCATGGTGTCCCATCAGGATCCTGCGCTCAGCCTGAGGTTGTGGTGCTGGGTCTTCGTGCCCTCCAAACCCCTGCGGAGGCTCAGGCTGGCCCGAGGGGGAACCAAGGCTGTGCGTGCTCATCTATAATTAATGGGTAAAAGGATCCTCAGAAGAACTTGTAATAAGGAAAAAATGCCACCACAGAAAATATGCTTAAATAGTCAGCAATTTTGGATGCAACAGGCAGTCCCTGCCTTCACCTGCATCCCTCGGCCCATATGTGGGGGCCACTGACCTGAGCAAAGGCACCCCCGTCTGAAATAGGTGAAGAAGAGATCACACCCTCTCTGGTATTATTTCATGTTTGATGATCACACTTCCCAGCGAGCAGGCTTTCCTGCAAGCAGCCGTTCCACAGGATCCGGAGACGCATGAGCACTCAGAGGGTTAAATCAGCAAATGGGTGACATGATTTTACGCCTGTGGGCGGTTTGTTCCAAAGATCAGCTGCTCTCAAAGCAAAAGTAAACTCACAGTGTTTATTATGAGTCACTTAAGCAAGAAAATTATTAGTAGAATCTGATCTGTGGCTATACGAGTTGGGACCTGAGGTGAAGGTTAATTATTTTTTTCCCCTTTTTAAAAAAAAAAAAAAAAAGAAGAAAAAAACTGGCCGCCAACCTCTGAGGTGCTTTAGCATCTGCCGTAGGAAGACGCTGCCTGCACCTATCTGAGAGCTGCTCAGCCTGGGTGCTCCTGGAGCTCATGGTGCTGCTGCGTTACAGAGGACGTGGAGCTGCCTTTGCACACTGAGGGCTCAGCCCAAAGCCCGCTGACATCCCGGAGAGTCTTTTCATTAACTTCAAGGGGCCCTGAGTCGGGCTCGGTGTGAATGGCCGAGGTCTGCGGCGGGCAGCGATGGCCCCTGCACAATGCCTGCCCTCCCGCTGCCCTCCCGCTGCCCCTGACCTCCTGCCGGAGCTGAGGCACCACCGCCCCGCCGGTTCCACAGCCCCCTCCATCCGGCAGCATGGTTAGCCCGCAATTGCTGTGAGTTTTTTCTCAGGGCAGCACCTCGTCCGTAACCGGTGCTGGGATGCTGGGGTCTGCTCAGGGACCAAGAGCACAAAAGCAGACAGGGAGCTGAGAGGGGACGGTGGGGCATTTTCTTCCCTCCCTCCTGCGGTGAGTGTATTTTATCCCATGAGAGGGTCCTCTCTATTGAAAGGAAAGAAATAACCCCCTGAGGACCCAGCCTTTTCCCATCTGGTCCCTGACGAGGTTGGGGCTGCGGGAGCAGGGCGTGCTGGGCTCCCTCCTGCCATGAAGCCTTCCCTGCCTCCAGCCCTGAGCCATGGCTCATTTGGGTATCTCCGGTCTCACTGCAGACCCCAGCATGGCAGAATCCCGGTTCCTTTGAGCTGCTGTGGCAGCCAACAACTATTAAAGCTTGTCCTACTGCTGGCCTGATGTATGGGTACTACACAGGCTCGAAACATGCTCCTGTGGTGTGAAGGTGGTACTGAGAGCAACCCCAGGGCTGCTCCAAGGTACTGGTGGCCTCTCAGCCGTCAGGATGACCAACATGGGTGTGGGGGAGGATGTTCTATGGGCAGAGGTGGTCTAGAGGGTCTGGACACCCCTCCAAGGGCTGGGGGGGACCTGACTCTCATCAGCCAGTCCGTTGGAGAGACAGAGAGGCTGGGGCATTGGGCTGAGTTATGGTACCACAAGAGACGGAAGAAGGAAGAGGCCATGTGAGCACATCCCATTGCAGAAGAACTGAAGTTTGATAGATCTGTCCAGGCTGCACAAGTTTGCCCAGCACAATGCTTACTCTCAGTGCTCAATAAATAAACAACAATAAAACAATGTGGATGTTTTCTGCATAAGGTAATAGAGTATAGGTCTCTCGAGTCAAATCTGGAGGCAGTTTAACAAGGCTCCTTGGAGCAGTGGCTCTGTGTTGCTCTCTGTTTGTAGAGCACCATGGTGCTATTCACATGATTTTTAATGCAATAAAATTACACAATAATGCAATACAATAATAATAAATTAGAACAGAGACAGTTCTCAGCCATACCAAATGAGGAAAGGCAAGGTTTCACTCTTGCAATCCCAACTCATTCCATAGCCCTAGGCAAATTGCTAGATTTTTAAAAGCAGCCTTGCTGTTGTTTTGGTTTTTTTTTTCTTTCAGTGTGCCTTTTTAAGGCACCTTGGAATCACAGTGTTCTTTGGGAAAACAGCATCTCAGCATCCCTGTGCTTTGCTTCCCCCACTAGTGAGGGCTGCAGAGAGGATTCTAACTCCACCAACGCACATGGAAGAATCAGACTCTATGATGATAAGTGTGGTATTAAATTGGGGCTTTACAATTAATTGTCCTGAGGTCCAACAGGGACCACTCAGCAGGACATAGGTGCCAGCTCTGTCCTGGGAGACAAGGTAAGAGATGCAAGTTCCTGCGAGCACAAAGCTGGTGAGGAGGGAGCAAGAAGTACTTGCAGCCCAGCTACAGAGCAGCACGCAGCCCTTTGAGCAGCCCTCTCCTCCGCGTCCCAGGGAGTTACAGCTCTTTGCTTTTCCTGCTCGCTTGCTGCCAGCAGCGTAAATTCCTCGCTGCGATTGCTGGGAGCAGTGGGGAACCTGTCAGCTCCCGGCCCAGATACCATGGCCTTCACATTCAGAGAGACGCTTCCCCGCCCTCCCTCCTCTCCTGCTCCCTAAAATGTCTCTATCTCAGGAAAAGCGTTTTAGCACATCGCCAGTCATGTTCAAATTCCAAGGCTAAGCACGCAGCCTGGGAGAGAGAGAAGGGGGCAAAAAAAAAAAAATCAGGTGCTTCTCAAAAACAATCAACCTGATTCACATGCAGCTCAGCAGCTTTTTTGATGGCTCAATTCCAGATTTCACAGCTATTCAATAGTTCTCTTGTGTAGCTGATCCTTGTCTTAGAATTCAGCACAACTCAATCCATTTTCCCTTTTCTTTCTATAAACACCCCCCCCATCCCCCGCCCTCTTCTTCCCCTCCCTTCATTTTCTTGATTTACATCTCTAGGGAGATGGGAATGTGAGGGAGAAGCTTGTAGCCTTCCTTCCTGGGGGGCCTTGAACTGGTGTCCCCTGTCTCAGGTTCCCATTATCCTCGCTGCGCAAGCCGCAGCCCCTCTGCACTCCAGCCCTACTCAATTGGAATTTAAATGCTTCATGATTGTTGTCTCACAGAATAGGAAAGTGCTGCATTAAAGAGTAAATTACAGCAGACAAGTAACTGCCTTGGGAAGGAGCGTGAAAGGAGAGATGAGCCCAGCACAATGCTGGTTTGCAAAAGAGGCTTTTTCCAAAGATGATTCCAAACAATCTTCCCGGGACAGTCTCGTAAGGATAAATATGATGCGGACAGCGTGGCTACGGGGCTTTGTCTCAGAGGAGCAGTGCGGTGTGCTCAGCCTGGAGCAGGCCCACAGTGGGCAGCTTGGGCACGGACATGAACTGTGTCCCGGAGCCAAGAGCGTGGCCGGATCTGGGCTTAGTGTTTGGTCTCTTACATGGGCTGGATCTGGGCAGTTCCACTGGGATCCAAAGCACTAGGTAGCTTGCAAGGTAATGAAAAGAAGAGGTTTCCTTATCTCCTTGCTTTTGTTGCTTTCTAAGCACAGGCAGAGTTTAGAGTTCACTCGTGGTAACTCCCATCCATGCTGAAACCACCCCAGAGACCATCATCCTCCCTTTATCCACTCTGTGGTGATGATCATTCGTTGTCTAAACACCCCAGTTGTGGCACTGGGACCCTTTCCCCCTTCCCTGAACTGTGAACTGTAGAAAAGCAGAATGGAAAATAAGTCCCCAAGATGTCTCGGTAGTTCTAGAGACGATTCTGTACACATTTATATGCTTTTATACACTTTAGGTCCAAGCCTGTGTTTTTCCACTCAAAACAGACCCACATGCATCAGCCCTGAAGCCCAAATGTTCTCGTGCTCTCTGAGAACGGCCATTGCTCCCCTTTCCTCCTGTTGCATGCCATTGGATATGTCTCATGTTGGGGCAAAGAGAAACAAGCCACCTTCTCCAATACCAGGGCCAGATATCTGCACCAGACCTGCTTCTGCCTAGTCCTGCCTCCATGCTAATCATCTCTGGGCCAGCCACAGCAGATCCTGAGGTTTTTTTTTCTCCCCCGAGAGTTTTTCAGGTGAGATCTCTATGAGAATGACATGCTGAGCCAACTCAACATGGAGCTATCTATATACCCTTAGAAAAGACCTATTTTCTTGCCCAAAGGGCAAAATGTGCACTGGTGGTGGTGGAAAGCGCCCTGTGACTTCTTGTGAGCTATAAGCACCCTTCCAGCTACATTGCTGATCTGTGTAAGATGGGGTTTCTCCAGCAGGAGAAGCAGAAGAGAAAGGCTTTGACATTTGAGGAAAGCACAGGAAACTGTTAAAATTATGGTTAATGTTCATCCAGAACATCTGAGGGAGGAGCAAAATATGGATTAGTCTCAGTGCCAAGACCTGGAACAGAGACTAGCCATACAAAAAGGGAGCAAATTTCAAGTATTTACCCTTGAGAGATACTGATGGCATCTGTCTCCTTAACATTTTGGTCACCTTTGCAGAGCCTGTCATATTAATAGAAGAGTCATAAATTAAACCAGCCAGGTGGTGTAAAGCATAGGTCACAGAAACCCTAGGAAAAGCATCAAAAAATGGCATGTTCACTGACATAAGAAGAAAAAAAAGCTCAGGAGAGTTTCTCTCCCCTTTGCACAACAGCATATGCCTTTCAAACTGTTTGCTGAAGTAAGGTGCCATGGACACACGGGAAAATAATGCACAACTATGACTAGGAGAAATAAAAAACCAATGTGCACACATGCGGCAGGCACACAGTCCTTCCCCCTCCAAGATCGCGGGCGTACACTTTCCCCCGAGCTGGCTCTGAGTGGCTTCTGTTTAATTACTCCTCTGGAACCACTGTAGCAAAGGCTGTGCCAACATTTTTTTTTTTTTTTCATTTGAAACTATATGTGAGAAATGCCCCTTGGCTCAATGTTGACAATTAATGTCTCAGCGCTGAAATACATTTTTGTAAGGCTGCTGTATTTTTTTTAATTTAGTGGCCATTCTGAAATGATGTGTTTCAAATGGCCTTCACCAGGACTCTGCTACCTCACCTTGCATTTGCATGTTGTGAACCCCAGTACCCCAATAAACCTGGTTCAAGGAATGAACACAGCCTGTTGTTCCCAGTGAAAATATTCTGTATCATATTTGGAAGAGGGTCTACTTTTAGAGCCCACAACCAGGTGCTCTGCAAAGCACATCAGGATTTGGTGAAGTCCAATAGCATTTTGTCCTTCTAAACCCAACTCCACCTTTCACGTAAGTCCCCAGGTGGGGAGTAATTTTAAAAACTTCCTTGTTCTAATCAGGTGCTTTAGTCCCTTTGACTTGTCAGGCTCAGCACTGTGTTGATTCAGGGCCTTGTGGCCCAAACGAAATGCCACTGAAGACAATAGGAAAACTGGGCTTTGGATCAACGCACGCACAATGCAAAATACTTTGGTCTGAGGGCTTCTGAGGACAGCCAGCGTGGTGTCATCAGAGCACTGGCATCCTACAGGAGGCCCGCAGCCATCTCGGGGTATGCCAGCACCCCTCCGCCACCACCCCGCAGACCCACTCCCTTGTCCCACAGCACATGGAACTCTGGTGCAAGGCCACAGGTGAGGAACATCTTCCAGGGATTTGGTGAGCCATGCAACTCCATACCTCTCACGAGGAGATGTGGATCAGGAGAAGAACCAGCCAGGAGAATGTCTAGGGATGGGGACACAGTAGACAAGTCCTGCTTTCATTCTCTTCAGGCATTTTCTCTTGGCGTCTGCCAGAGACACAAAACCAGCCTTTGGGCTCGCCCTGAATGGTGGGTCATGTTTTTTCAGCAGAACTGTGGCTGTATCCTTTGAGTAGGTGAGACCTGGCTGTGGGTCATGAGGTGACAGACAGTGCACAGAGCTGGGGCAGGGAGGAAACACCAGCAGGGTTATGAGCATCAAAATCCCTCTTCCACACATGACACAGGGGCCAAACTCTTCTGCTAACAGAACCTCCAGTCCCCACGCACCCCTTCTCCTCACTCACTGCATGCAAGTGGTCCCTAAACTTCCCTCACCACCATAAAAAATGCCGTCTCCCAGGTGTGCCCTGCCTTCAGCACTTGCCCAGTTGCTCCAGTCCTGCAGGACTTCTGCCTGCTAAGGGCAAACAATTAGCCCAGGTGTCATTTAAAACCATCTCTGCCTCCAGATCCCCGTCAGCACTGGGCACTGGCAAAGAGCTGCTGCATCTTCAGCTGCGTCTGCCTCTCCCTTGCAGGCAAATGCAAACACCAGGCTCCCAAGGATCAGCCCTCACTTTGAGTTTCTCTGCTGTGGCTGCTTGTCTTCCCACTCTTTAGCATGTCTTGACTGTGGCTTATTGTCGGCTAATAAAGAAGAGAGCGTTGCTCTCCAGCAATGGCAAGATCCCAGCTTTCGTGCCCTGCTGCAAAGCCAATTCCCGTCAGGGAAAGCAGCTATCACTGGAGGTTTTAAAGAAACCAGCACTCCCCCCCCCCCCCCCCCCCCCCAAACCATCCTGTTATATAATGCTCTCCTTCCCCTCCTTTTAATGAAAACAACCAAATAACTGGCTATTTTTACTGTGGTAGGGATGGACCCAGCAGCCCTAACTTGTACGTGCCAGTCTGGAAACGAATGGGAGCTCTGCCTGCATGGGAAAGCGCAGCAGGACCACGCTCAGGAGTGACTGGCAGCGTTTGGTGCTCCCCGCTTCGCTCTGAGAGGGGCCAGAAAAACACGGGCCAGAGCGTAGTACACATTTTGCAAGCGACAGTTGGTGTTAGCCAAAATATACATCCATATGACGGAGGCATATAGTAAAAGGCACATTCCTTTACCACACTATTACTGTAATATCCCAGTGCCTCCGCATTAATTTGTTCCCAGGAAATTCCATCGTCACTATTTCAAGCCTGTGGCTGTTCAAGCCACTTAGGATGATGGGAAATTACCCTACTCAGGAAAACAGAATAATAAAAACGGTGATTAAATTTGCCTTCATTCTTAGTCTGCACACCATTATCAATCTCTGGCAAAATATTTTTTATTATAGAATGATTCCAATTATGTACTTAATAAAGTATGAAAAATCAGCTGAAAGGGAGGGTCTGGGGTTTTCCTACAAAGTCCAAAATAAGAGTGATACTGACCCCAAAGAAATTCCCACAACAAAATGTCTTAAAAAAAGTTGATTAAAAGGGATACTCTGCTCCAAAAGACCTGACCGTATGCAGTGGAAACATTGCCAGACTGAATCAGACATGGTTGTGCTAGCCCAGTGGTCAGGTCTTCTGGTCTTTGGGTCCAACAGCAACCAGCATTGACTGCTCCTAAAGAAAGCAATTGTGGGCTGAATTGCTGTGGAAAGAATGTCCTTCCCAGCTTGGTAATTAGACCATTTTAAGCCTGAAGCTTCGTGTCTCTTCCAAAACACGTTGTGCATCCAGACCTTACTGCTCCAGCAGTTGTGGATGACAACAGTCAAGTCCAATATATCTGTAAACATACATAGATAGACTTAAACTTAACACTGCATGGATCTCCCTGTCAGTGATTTTATATGGCAGTAGTTTCACAGTTGAATCAGTATGCCATTCTATAATACCTTTATTGATTACCAATCAAGCTACGATAAAGCTCAAACATATCTGAAAGTTAAAAGGCTTTACCTGACACATCTATTTGAGTTTAGAACCAGAGAAAAGCATGTTTAGCTTGGGTTTTGAGATGCAGCACCAAAATACGCAATGCTTTTGCTTAAATTCTCCAGTACTGGAGTCTTCACTATGTATGAATAGGCTTGCAGTCCCCAAGGAGTAAGGGTCTCTGTCTTTTCTGCCCACCCTCTGGTGTGCTGGGGACCTGCAGCTCAGTACAGCTACCCAACTTCAGACAACTCTTTTTGTGCCATTTCTTGAAACTGTCCCGTGGCTCTGGGCAGCAATCTGTATCACCATGGGGCAGAGCTGTAGAGATAATCATGTTTGTAGTTGAGCTAGGGAGGGCTGGGATGGGAGCTATCAATCTGGCAGGGCTGGCTCACAGTGAAAATCGTGCAGTGTGCCCAGGTCACAGCTCCTGACATTCGCATCAGTCAGATTGCATGCGTGTCTTGGATTTATGGAGAGCTGAGGCTTCCTCTCCAGAGGATTACAAGTTGGGAATGTCGCCATGGGCCGAGCAGCTTTGAGTAACTTGCTGCCCATTTTAGGATTCACCTTAGACTAGTCTGAGCCACCTCTGAAAGTGCCTTCTTTCATCACCCGCCAAAAGAAGAAGCCCCAACAACTAGTTTAGGTTAAGTGTGAACTTGTAGGTGGACACATTTTATGGGAGGTAGGTCCCAGGCACCAGGCCGCAGCCCCGTGCTAGCACCCTGTTCCAGCACGTGCCTTGGAGCATCCTCCCATCCCACCTATGTCTCACCCACCTGCTGGGAAGATGTGCAATGGAGATTACCAAAGAGCCTGTTCTCACATTCCCTGTGTCAGTGTGCTTATCTTTTGTTTTTTAAAAGCATGGTTATTTTTACATGGAAGAATAGAGCTGAAAACCCATTCTGCCTTTGCCAGCTGACGAGTGACTCTGACCCTTCAGGAGCAGTTTTACTGATGCATTTGCCAGGGTCCTACCTTCACATGGAGCATCACGGACCCAGGAGACAGCTCTGAATGGAAGTGCCCGAAGTGCTCATCAGTCCTGCTGATGACTCTGCACAGAAAGCCTTGGCACACACACTAGGAGACTGCGGATGAGTATAGGAGTGTAAGGTTTGCAAGCCAACTGCATCTTTTTTCCTTCTAGGATATGTGTGTGTATCAGCATGTTACTATAAACCCTGGAAGAAGTAGCTGATGGCTGGGAAATGAGAGGCTGTAGTTAGATATTAAGAGGTTTTTAAATAAGAATGCACATGTCTGCTCAGTCAATGTTTCTTTGGCTTTTGCTTTGTGCCTGGAGTGGGCTGTGTGTGTTGTATCTCCAAAACTCCCACTGCCCTGCTCTGTACTGTTGTGCTGCCCCTATATTCCACTACAACAATGTTTGGGAAAACAACAGAGGAGGAGGAGAAATGGATTTATGAAGGGAATGCTAAATAAATCTGAAATACATAGCATTGGCTTCCTACTGTACTGCCAGTCCGTACGGCCCAAGAAGTCACCTGCTCATTACTGACACTAAGATATCTATGGTTACAACTATAATTAAGACCGCCTGAATAGCTGCTTTTCTAGTGTGGCCACAGAACTGAAAACTCAGAATATAAAATATAAGTTGGAGTTGTCCTGAAACAGAATGGGCTTTGTAGTTTTCAGATTGAAATGAAACACTTGAAAAAAAATGTTTGGATGAAATTCACTCCAAGTAGAGTCAAACTGATTCGAAATCCAACCCCGAACTAAATGTTAATTTCCTGACATTATATTTAACCTTTAAAATAAAGGAAACACAGGTAGTCAGCTAAATAACATTTTTCAACTGAGGCATTTTATTTTAAATGTATCTGAACAACTATTTCTCAAATTTCCTTTTGCCAGCCAAGCTGTTCACTGACTCTTAACACATTGCGTTGACCTGAAGTTGCAAATTTGGTCACCTAAGACAGCCAGCAACGCTTTTCTGCCCTCCTGAGAGATTCCTTTGTTCAGCCATGCACAACCTTCCCTCTCTCACCTAGCGGTGGGTGAAGGGTGGACACCATTCCTGGCCAGGGAATGCTGTAAATGGAGAAGTAAAAGGGCACTGTGAACCTGATATTTTTATGATTTAAGCCAAATGCTGCTGAATATAGTGGGATTCTTTCCGCTGATTTTGGTGTACTCTGCATCAGGCTGGTTTTTTGGAGGCTTCACCTTTGCTTTGCTAACGAACGTGATGGTAACAGCATCTCTGCAGCTCCTGCAAACGCATCTCCATGCGAACACTGCTTTCTAGCATGGGGGTTCAAACCTTTGATTTGTTTATTTTTTACATGGCTCCTCTGTACCTGCTTTTTTACCTTTCTTAGCAATCACTGCTTGAGCAAAGTCTACAGAAACTACCACCAGCAGATCCAGCCTCCCGGGTGATGGGCTTCTGTCTTGCCAGCCCCAGCCGTGGCTGCAGCCTTCCTCCCAGGCTCAGGCGAGACCGGTGGTCCCACCAGCATTACAGGTGTCCCACATGTTTTACCCTGGTAAAGCCTTCCCAGGCTCAGACCATGCTTTTTCCCCTTCTCATGCTCATATTTCACCTTGGTGCAACAGTGTGTGGGTTAAAACTCTGTTTTGCCACAGGTGCACAGTGTGAAAGGGAGCTGGGGTGCAGAGGTTACACGACTTGTCCGGGCTGATGAGGAAGCTGCAATCAAAGACATGAATAATCGAGGTCAGCTTTCATATCAGTTTTTTATCACAAGCCCTGAGCATCGTTAGCCAGCCAGCCACAAGCTGGAGCTAAGTTATTGCCACTGTTCATTTTCTTGTGAGTTACTGTAGCATTTTTAATGCAAAATTCAACACTTGGAGAAAAAAAAAAAAACAACACAGAGGAGCGGGTTTAGATGCACATTCTTACTTAAAGCTCTTTCCATCAACCTGTCACTAAGTCCTCTTTGGTCAGTGCCGTCAATTGGTTATTTCAAGTCCTATATTACCTTTCTTTTTCATTTTTTTAATCCTTCTTCCTGTCTTCTGATTTATTGTCTTTAACCTTTACAGACCTTTTCTGCTTAACTCAGAATATTGTATGCCCTAAATCTAAGGATTACAAAATGCTTGGAAGTGATTTAAGAATCTGACTTATTACTCATTTCATGGGGTAGAAAATTGGGTCTTTTCTCTCTCCACATCAGAGGACATGCTGCTGGAGACAAACACCGAGCAGGGAGAGGAGACCCATGTTTTAAGCAGGCCAGGGTCTCTGCTCTGCACAGTATATGCATTAATAACCACAAAGGCAACCCTGCACTACATAATGAACATGTGGAAGCAGTTTTACTACTTAGATAGGATCTCCGAGCCAAAGAAGAAGTTGTCTGATTTGTCAGCATCTGGGAAGCAGCTCCATTGAGACATGACTGCATTAGTCCTAGCTATGTACCCAGCCTTATTAAAGACTTATGCTTTAAGTCTGCCTCTAATAAAAACCTGCTTTGGTAGGAGTTGGGCTTCCCTACCCTACATGGAGTTGGGCTTCCTTACTCTACACCAGTCACCTATTTTTAAAGGAGGATTAGTAGCATTTGCCACTGAACTGATAAAACACTTCAAGCTCTTAACTCGCCTGCTTCTTTTTCAAAGATGCGTATGATCTTAGCTGAGTTTTCTGAAAACCAAGCAGCTGTGGTCTCTGTCAGGAAGACCAAATGTAAATGACTGGCAAACCATCGTGTGACCACAGTGCAGAGGTAGAGATGAGAGACCAGCGGTCCTCTCTGAAGTGTGACGTATGATGAAAGCTCTTCCAAGGGGAAAGAACCCTGGAAGTTAGCTGGTATCCAAGACACTGGCATCCGAGACCCAGAGGGCTTTGTTAATTAGGTACTTCGGGTATCTGACTCTCAGGCGGGTGCCTGCCTTCCCCAGCAGCATTTGAAGCCCATGGGCCATAGCCAGAGACAGAAGCTCTATGCAATGGTGGATGAGGCCACCTCTGATATCCTGGCTAGCTTTCCAGCTGGTGTGTAAAGCCCCTTATTTAAGTGGAGCTGCACTGATTTATATTTACTGGAAATACAATTTGAGGCTATTCAGTGGAAGCCAGGTCTGATATATGCCGGTTTTGCTGAGAGTTATTATTCCTCTGACACGGCTTGCTGCCTGGATATAGTTCCCCCCAAAACTCACGTGTTCTTCATTTATGTTTCATGGCCAACCTGGCCTCAATCTCTCAAGGCCAAACACAAGATTAGAAAGATTGACATCTGCTAATGGCTGCTCCGTGGTTTTTCTGGGGTGCTTTATCAACCCTGTCACAAGCAATAATAGGAAGGAGAAGAATCCTAAAGGTCTTGGAGATCCTGTGAACGTAATTCCCCTCTGCTGATGGCTGCAGCCATTTCCCCATGCCTCAATCACCTCTGCTGTGCCAAGGGCTGGCCTCTAAGTCCACTTTCCCCTCCTTGCTCTTGAGCAGCTCCTGCTGAGAGCCTGGAAGCTGCTGGAGCTCCAGTTCAGAGGCTGCTGATTAATGCCAGTTTCTCCGCCAACAAGCACGTGCCATTCACATTCAAATATTGCATCGCTCCTCAGCAGACAAGAGACGCAGGCTGGGGGAAACACTGAGGACCCTTGTGGCAGTGTCTGCCGGAGTCCTGTTTGTGTAAAGTTTGCCAACAACAGTGCTCGTGAGGACTCCATAGCGCTTTCTTTGCTTTGGGGATTAGTTTGGAGATTCAGCTGGGAAAACTGACCTCTCTCCCCTCCCTCCGTGTGATGCCCCTTGATTCTCAGAGACTTTTTGGGTATTTTGCATGGTGTAAGGAGATGTTATCTTCCAGCATGCTGGATTTGTTGAAATGTGTCTGGCAGGACAGCAGAGCTAGTTTTCTTTGCTTGGAGAGGGATCCTCTGCATGGCAGGAGCTCAGCCAAAGTGGATGGCCAGATATTGCACACTATGTCAAGGCAGGAGCCTAGAAGAAGAGATTTGGCTGCTAAGAGGACTTTTCAGTCAATTAAAAAGAGGACAAAGGCAAATACCACTCAGGAACCCTCAAATATACTTTTTCTCCTGAGGTCTCCACTTCTTTTCTCCCTTTCTCAGGCTTGCTTGTAGCCTGCTCTGCCCAGTCAACGGTTTAGGTTTTGAGAAGGGATGTCTGGCCCTCTGAGGACCATTGTGGCTCTCAAAATTACAGGGGTTCAAGGCTTAGTTCAAGACTAAATGCAAACTCTGACACAGAGGTGGGTATCTGGGGGATGTTTTGGTGGCCTGGGGCTCTCCCGGGGGCATCACCACCAGAGGGAGGCCCTGGAGCAGTCACAGGACACATGAACTAGGACCGTGACCCTTGGCCAATGGGGCCAGGCACCGAAAGGGACCTATCTGCTGGGATGAGGAGACACAGAGACTGTATAATAAAGGACCAGAAAAAAGAAGCTGGGTTGGGGGGATGCTGCCCTCCCAGGGCGGTGGCATGGGGTAGGGACCTCCGTCCTGGTGTCACCAGCAGGCTTTGGCCCCAGGGAGGCACACAGCAGCTCCCTGTGGCTGACCGACGTGATGTGCGACTGAACAAAGGCTGCTCTCTTCCCAGCTCCTTCTGCTTGTGACACTTAAATCAGAGAAGCAAAAATGAGCCTCTGTCTTTTAAGATAAAAGGGATATCAGCTTTCACGGGCTTTTTCTCCTATTGTCAGAAATCAGGTCAAGGGGCTGGGTTAAACAATTGCTGTCCAGCCTTTCCTCCAAGGTAAGTGCAACTTAACTCTCTTGGTTTGCACTGCACTGCCTTTTCTCAGGTTAATTTTCACAATGGGGAAGACACAGAAGCTGCTCGGCCATACTGGATGATAGTTTATGTCTCCCTCACACATTTATTTTAACTCTGACTTGGCACCCTGTCTCTGAGTTTTTATATTCCATGATGCCTATGATTCTATGATTCTATATCTCAGGTTAACACTGGGAGAAAATAATATCAGATTTTTACAGTATGTAAATTACTTCTAATTCACAGGAGAGTTTCCATCCCTGTGAAGGATGTTATACCCAACTGTGAGGCTCACAGGAGCAAGGACAAGTGAATATTGGCTCAAAAGACAAGATTGCTGTTTAGCTTCACTGTATCCCCAGAATCCTGTTAACCTGGGTGAGATGAAATCCAGATCTGAGCCAGGCGGTCACCCCTCTCTGTAGGCTCAAGCCAGGCTCCTGAACCTTCTGTTGTTCAGAGAGGGAGAGCCTGAGACAAATCATTCTCATTTTTTTTAATCTGCAAAAAGCTCATTCTGATTGAGATTCAGAAATGCAGGCACTCCTTCTGCAAGTCTTCATCACTCATCCAAAATAGTCAGCAGCAAAGGTCCAGCCACAGGTTTGATGCCACATCACTGAATCCCACGCAGAGATTTTCACTCTCAGGGCAGTCGCAGGGAGCACAAGCCCCAAACATCTGACTCACCCCCACTGCCCCAGCAAGATCCGCACTTGAGCAAAGCATCCAAGCTGCTGTGGAGCTGGGGTGCAAGTGCTGGGCTCAGCCCCTGTTTTTGTGAGAGGTATTAAACATACCAAGAGCCTGCAGGAAGCCACTAGTAAAGTGCAGGCTGCAGGAAACTCAGATTTGTTTTTGAATCCGATCTGTACCTGTCCATCTGGCAAGGCTGAAACTGATTCCAGCTCAGGGGATTATCCTGTCCCCGCTCCAGTGGTTTTCAGTGTTGTTTTGAACTCCGGTTTGAGTGGAAGAAAATTAAGAAGCAGAGAAGGGGAGGTGCTGCTGGAGGAAGAAATGAAATGTCATTCTTCCCAGCGCGATGCCTAGCTGGTCTGGATAAACAAAGCCCAAGATGTACATATTGAGATTACATTTGTCTTATCTGTGATCAGGCATTGCTGGAAACAGAACTTGTGAAACAACAGTGCGAGAATAACAATTTTCCCTGGTGGGGAACAAGCTGTTCCTGGAGTGTATAGGGGGTTTTGACAGTCTCATCAACAGCCAGAGCCTGTTATAAATGCTGCCCGATTCCTACTACATACAGCCCCGACCTGCTCCGGGACCTGGCTCGAGCGCAGCAGGAGGGAAATGCCTCCACGTGCTTCACAACCCCACCAGATGCAAATCTGCATCTTCAGCCACCTAAATATCATTAATGATCTGGCTATGCCTCCCTCCATGCCTCGTTTTCAAGTGCGATAAACAGAGCATCCTATCCCAGGGCTGCTGAAGGGAAAAATGCGCTGAAGGCCAGAAGATGCTCAGATGCTTTGGTGACAGTGACAGCCCCAAGTGCCTTGCGTGGTGAGGAAGTCATCAAGGAGGGCTGGGTTTCTGCTTTGGTCTTCTGAGAGGTGGGACAGACCCATCCGTGTGCCCTGGTCTGTGCTCCATGGAAGGGGGCTGGGGTGTGCAGGCTGCATGAAGGGCACAAAACTGAGCCCAAGGAGACAACAGCAACACCAGAACCTCTCCCAAAATCCAGTACCAATCTCTGTGCCCCCCAACTCCCTCCTGTCTCACATATGCAGAGGGGAGAAAACCAAGGGGGCCGCAGGTGCTTTTCTGTGCCGTTGCACCATGCTGGAAGCACTGCCTGCTTGCCCAGAGCTGCAGCAGGATGCGCTCGGGGCTCTCTCCTCCCACCACTTCTGCCTTGCAGTGGGGAGCACAAGCCACATATTCCGCCTCCCCCCCTGTCTCCAGCCAGGGTGAAGGTAGAGACCTGGTTGTGCACAAGAGTCCCTGGAGCATCATTCGACTCGCTGTTAACTTTATCTTGTCTGCTACTATACTGGGACCATTGCCTGGCTTGGTTTGAACCACGCTGCTGTTTTCTTGGATCACGTTAGTAGCAGCATTACCAAAGCCCTGCGTTACAAGAGGCTGAGCTGTCAGATGAGCCTGATTTGCATTCAGCACAACTCCGGACGGGCACAAGGCTACGCATGAGCAGATCCTATTGCAAAAGTGGGGTCTTGGAGCGTGCAAGTGTGTGTGTGCATAAGGGTTCATGTATTTAGAGAAATAATGTTTCCCCTCCATCCAAGGCCAAGAGACTGAAATCCAAGCAAGCCTAAACTTCTTTACCATTGACGCCATAACAACATTTGAGGTTTCGAAAAGGAGCGGAAAAAATGTGTTGCTGTAGTAAGGGAATTGTAATAAGATCTTAGTCTTGGAATAACGCACTCTTTAGTGAAGAAGCAAGCTCTGCAATGCTTCCGCCTCCTCGAGATTTGTGAGGAGAGATGTGCCCCAAAGAATGCTAGTTATTCTGAATGGGGCGAAAACACAGCTGAGGGTGAATGGAAAGACATCCAGGAAAAACAGAGAAGCGCTGCTGTTCTGTTCTCCTCCCAGCTCCCACCTCCCTCCCTCAGCTCAAGCAGAAGCGTAATTCAGCAGCCTGGTAGGGCTGCTGGTAAAGCAGTATGGGAGTTCATAGTGCTTAAAAAGAGTGAGGCTGTAGCACAGAGAGGAGAAGAAAGCAAGTTATGGGTTATGTGGGACCTGGCTGCAGAAGAGAGCCATGAGCCCCCACGGGGAGAGATGGAAGGCGGCTCTCTCTGGGGCAGTGCTCCAGCAAAGCTGACCTGCAAAGTGTTGCACCTTGCACAGACCTCTGCTTCTCTTTCCTTCGCAGCTGATGCAGTTATGTTGCCTATAAGCTTTGAGAGCTTCTATCCCTGACAGCTGGTTGTCCCAACCTACACCCTCTTGTCTCTGGCCCGTAGGGACCAGAGTTGCGTGTGGATGAAGACAGGGCTGAGGTTGCTTTCCAGGGCTCAGCAGCCACTGGATCCATTGCAATGCAACGCCAGGTGGAAGTCATGGAGTTAGAAGACATCAGAGGAGAATCCAAATAACTTTTCACTTTCTTTTCCATGTCTGGTCAGGGGGAATATCTCTTCCAGAACAGATTTCCTTTGATAGCACTTCACAGCACAAAGGCTGCAGCTGTCCTTAGTACTCATGGAAAGCAGTTAAAGGCAAGAAAGGGTCCTCCTCATATTTCCCATTCTTAAATAACCCTGTGTAGTCTGGGCTGTCATCCACAGACTCAGCATCATATAGTCAGTGCTGTCAAAGCTGACTTACAGCACAGGTATGATACCCAGGGTTATAAAGAGCTAGCTCAGTAAGAAACATTGGTTCAGTGCTTGATTATTATGGAAGGAATAGAGGACAGAAAAGAAAATATTATTTTTCCTTGATCAATCCATAGTGTGCCAACACCTTTGCACAGTCTTGATTTCCCTGTCTCATAAAAAAAACATAGCAGAGCTGGAGAAGATACAGAGGGCAATAGATATTGTCAAAGGTCTGGACTAGTGCCTACACAAGGAATAATTCCAATAGGACTCTTCATCCAGAAAAGACAAAATGGAGAGAGGATATGAAGTCAAAAGCGTGATGGAGAAGATAAGGAAACAACTGTCATCCACCCGCCACAAGGGGACCACATGAAACCACCTGGGGCATGGTTGAAGCAGGCTGAGATGGTGGTCCTTCATTCATGGAGTAGTTAAGCTCTGCAGTGTCAGAGGATAGTAGGTCTATGTGGGTTCAAGACCACTGGTCAATATTTTACTAGGCAGCACCATGGAAAAGAAATTGAGGACTATGAAAAGCCAAAAGATTTGCATTGTGTTCAGGAACCACAAATCACTCGTTGCTTGGAAAGCATTTGGAGTGAAGTATCACTATATTCTGACTTGTTCTTTTGCTTATTCACAGGCACTTGTTGTCCAGTCCAGGACACTCTGCCAGATCAATCTTTGGTTTGACCCAGTAGCACAGTCCTTGTGTCAGGACACAGATATCTGCAGAACCCCTTATGCGGAGTGGGGGTCTCACATCTTGTTCCCAGTGCAAGTGGACATTTGGGCCTTAATCTGAGCTTGGTTTAAGCATTAAAAAAAAAAAAAAAAAAAAAAAAAAAAAAATTTTTTTA
>NW_009260399.1:213822-232969 GCF_000687185.1 Egretta garzetta | reverse complement strand
CCAGATATGAAGGAATAGGAAAATGGAGGCAATGTCAGCTGCTTCTGTTGTAGAAAAACAGGTACCTGGGGGATGGAGCCAGGCTGGTGGGAAACAGTAAATGCCCATTCCGCGTGAATACATCAACAACGGAACAGCAGTAAGTACTGTCAGATAGGGTAGTGACTCCATGGTTTTGCAGGGCAGCAGCCCAGCCAGAGCAGTAATTCAGTGGATTCTTCTGAGGACCTAGCAATGCCCTGACTGTGTATGACCATGTTGTCTGGGAGCTGAGGGCTGACATAAAGGTTGAGAAGGGGGAGATTTTGAGAGTTTAGCTCTAACTGGTGATTCTTCTGAAGTTTTGTGGAAGACCATTCCTGAGATTACGTTACCTGTTTTAGGGATTTTAGTCCAGCTATCCATGCAGAACAGAGAATTTAGAGCCGGAGCCTTTTCTGGCTTATCATTGGGATGGAACCAACACTCCAGGCACAACTCAACCAGAACCACAGTGTTGTTACTTGGAAATTGGCCAGGTTTGCAGCTGAGGCATTACCAAAATGCACTGCCTGTGAGCAAGATCAGCCTGAATCTTTGAGATTACAATGAAAGCTCAATATCGAACAGAGGTTAATCTGAATTCCATCACAAAACCGTATGTTTCATTAGGACTAATCAAGGAGACAGGCTGAGACCTCAGCACTTGGGATGTTGACTGTGTGGGTAGCTACCATAGGACAGATGTTCAACATACATACAGCAAGATCTGTATCAGCACAGCTCATCCCAGCATGCCAAGCCAAGATATTGATGGGAATTGCACTGCCCACTGATAGAGCTGTCTCTGTGGTCAAAAATCCAGGAAAGGCTCAAGATATTGAATGGTCACCAAGCAGAAGTTTACTCTTGCCACATGTTAACCATCTAAAATTTAGGTGCCTGGTCCTGGCTGCTCACCGAGGAGCCTTCTGCAGTCAGAAAGGAACATTTCTGGGGAGTGATCATTTCACTTCTCTTTGACAGTTGTTTTAAGATGGAGTTGTTCATCCTCTGGACACTGAGGCATCCCAGACAACAAGTTTAGAACAGACTTTCAGATGATGAACATTAGATGAGATTAATTCCTCATGAGAGTTCTTGAATTTTAATTCTGGCTTCAAATCTGTTGCTGACAGCTCTAATATTTCCCTGCAAACTTTCCTTTCTCTACAGTTTAAGGGAAAAAAAGTTCACTGTTGTAACTTAGTGGAGACTTGAGTAGGTATGGATTTGTAGAGTAAATCCGTATTCAAGTTTCAATCAAATTTTAAATAAAGTGGCTAAAACCCGGCAGTGATAAAATGATGACAGACACCCTTCTTTTCGCCCATCATGGGTTATTGCTGGTAATAGGACCTACTTTTTGTAAGTTCTTCCTCATTACAGTTATTGTATTATTAAGTCTCTGTTCTTCTCGGATACAAGTGATCAAATCTAATGGAAATTCTGTAACAATCACAGTTTCTAAATCTGAAAGAGAAGTCACTGTAACTGTGAGGGGTGTGCTAACTGCTGGCCTGATCCTGCCACCCAGTGTGCGTGATATTTACTTGCTTGCATACTCCCATTAATCCCAGTGGAGTTATTTATATGCAGCAGCATTACAGGTTCACACCAGCCTTCAAAAACATGGTAGGCGTTTGATGCATTCAGCCACGAAGTCTGCAAAAGGAATTAGGACAGATCTTCTGATGGAGAATATGGAGGTTTCTCTCAGTACTTTGTTAATAAGTGTGTTCTCACACATTCATCAACCATGCGACTGGGTATAAATATATACCAAGGGGTAATTCCAATGGATAGTGAGATTTTTAATTAACACCTGGAAAGAATTTTGAACATGACAGATACACAATTTAGGAGAGGGGGCATAGGAGAAAGGCTGAATTTTATTCCCCTTCTTTATGTTTAATGAGAAAATTTTGTCTGAAACAAGTGGATGAGAAAACGAATCCTCAAAGAGTAGATTTCCACTCACAGCCAACAAAATATGCTCATCTACTGGTAGATGTACAAAGTATCTATATTTTGTTTATTGGCCCCTTGCAGAAACTGGTCCTGCATGTCTGGAGTAAATAATTTATATTTTCAAACATAACAAACTAGAAAGGCAATGTGCAGGATTTTATAAAAACCACTCTGTTGTACATGGGCAAACTTACAAGCTTTGCTGCTCTTGCAGGGGCGTAGCTGAGGACAGAAAGTTACCCTTTGAGTTTGGGTGGCTTCGTGAAATATATTTGAAAAACCCCACAATATGCCTCCTAGAGTCGTAAGTCAGTGGTTGGGTGACTGGTTTGAATTAGGACAACGAACAAAGACAAACGAAACATAATCCTGCACGTCTGTACATTCTGGAGGCTTTCCTCTTCGTTTGGTGTCAGTGCTGAACCAAAAGTATTTAGAGAGGCAATATTATTGAACACAACAAATAGGAAGCAAAGCATAATTTTTGTTAGGGGTAAGTCATCCCTTAGGCAGGAGCATTCCATCAGTCTTACTGCATTTCACTGCTCTGAACTATGGTTAATTTGTGGTCGGAAAAAATAGAGGCACTGTGGTTATTGAAAATTATATACCATGTTTCCAGTTTAAAGGGAAACAAAAGGCATGTGTTGTAAATATAAACATTTTTTTCTTTAATTTTAAAAACAAAAGTCCATTTGAATGCTCAGTTTGGGTTCCATTCGGCACCTATACTAACTATGCTATTTCACTGCCCATTTAGGAAAAATTTCTCCATTGGGAAAGCAAAAATCAGTATGGTTGAAGAATTGGCAGCCAGATTTAACTGTGTTCTTGTGTCGAGCTCTTTACAATGGTGGCAATATTTGCTCCCTGATGGTACCACTAGAAAAAGAACATTCTTCTTTTGAGCGATGACAATTATTAGCCGTTAGAAGAAAATGCCAACACAAATGTTGGAATCTCCCATCATTTAGGGTCTTTAACTCAGGACCGTAGCTTTTTCCAGAGGATATATGCCAAACATTACAGTCTTGAGGCAGGAATTGCTTGTTAAGGTTTATTTCTTAGGAGGTCAGGCTCAATGCTCAAAATGATGGTTTTGACCTTAAGATTTTTGGCTTTGGGACATGGTTTTTATAAATTTGAGCCTCAACCATAGGAACTTCCTTAACAGAGATATGTAATGTTGATGGTGCTCTGTGTATATTTTGCTTTCAGAAGATCGCATTTTTCTGCAAGTCACCAAGCCCTGAATATTGCCTCCTGTTCATCCAGGAGAGACAATCAGGTGGTCAGAAATGAAAGATTCTCTCTCATTACTTATGCATTATTTTCAAAGGAGGAAAGCTTCATTTTCCAGGAGGGTGAACTGGCTGTTTCCAGCTTGAGTAACACACTAAGGACCTCCAAACCCCAAGGCCTGTGTTTCTGTGGACTGAATGAAGAAGAAATCCTGGTAGCTTGGCAGTAGGGAAGGGAGAGGTCCATGGTGGACGTAGGAGGGGCAATGGAGGACTTTGTACTGCTCGTGTAACTGGCTGCTGGATTGCGATGGATGCTCTAAACAAGTGCAAAGCTTAATCTGCCTCTTCCTGCTGTCACAAATCTACACATCTAGTGGCTTTTGGGGGTAAAAGTGACCTTGAGGAAGAAATTTTGAACATGTCATAATCCTGTTTTGTCCAATTTTATGCAGCTTCTGGTTCCCCAGGGCTGTAATCAGTGTTTCAGTTTGCCTTGGGGAATGTGCTCATATTATATTGATAGGTCTGCAGCTGGGTATTAATAACAGCGACTACTGGTTTAGCCAGGGCTGGAAACAATGGAAAAAAAAATCTCATGATAAACTCTCAAAACTTGGCTGCAATTTTGCAAGCACAAGTAGTTTTGGAAACTTCAGATAAGTTTCCAAAGGTCTGGATCCAGGTCCAAACAAAACCCAAACTCTAAAATTATGAGGCTTGTGCATCACTAACACATACTCCTATATTTACTTCCATTAGGAAATACTAAACATTATATGGATTTTTGCATGCCCCAGTTGTTTTTCTGTGCTGGCTGGGATTGCTATAGTCCCTCCGCCTTTGCAGCTATATAGACATCAATAAAGATGAATAAAGCTGGGCAGTCAGATTCTAATTTATGCTGATCATGTTGGATGGCTCAGGGCACTTCAGCACACATGCTTAGCCAGTGACCTTTCACACTCCCCGTCTAGATCAAAGCACTTTATTCGTCCACTTCCAAGAAAATCACAAAGACAAAATTCCCCTTCAGCACGCCTTTATTAATCTACAAAGGGCCAAATCCTGACGCCTTTAATCTGCTCCTAGTCGTCACTGCAATGATTTAAAGAGCAGAGCATTGCCTTCAGAGCTCTGGGCCCAAAACCAACATGTAGAATGGCCAAATTCACAGTGGATATAAATGAAGGGGGGACCACTGTTTTCAGACAGGATCTCTGTATTGCTCAATATTCCCTTGAGGCTAAACCCTCTCTCTGTGAATTTGATAAATCCCGAGCAAAAGTTAAATTTCCCCCATCTGGTTTTTTCCTTTGCTGTTTTCAGCTGTACACTCACTGTCTTCTGGCAGAAATTTGTTGCACCGATAATTGCCTGGTTTGGGCAATTATCACTGGGTGACCCCTGGAGAAGTGGACAGGGCTGAGCAGGTCCTCAGTGCTTGACAGGATTTAATTAGGTAATTCCTAATCTAGGTTTCTGATAATATGGATTGCTTCAAAACTAACTGCGTTTAGAAAATTTCTACCAGTGTTCATGCAAGAGGATTTATTTGTTGCAATCTGTTGAGGTCTCTGAGTCTCGTTCCCGGGCTGTAACAGGCGAACTCCCACAAAACTCACTTCCCATTCGCAACTGTGTCAATGAAAGAACCAGGGCATCTGATACACACACACGAGAAGAAAAAGCATTTTCAGCAATTGTGGATTGGTCACAATTTCAATTTTTCTCCTTCTGATTAATTTCCATACTTCTAAAAAGACAAACTTCTGTTCACACCTTATGGTTTATGGTTGCTTGTGTTTGATACTATTTAAATGCATTTTAAAATATCAAGAAAACTCAGTTTCTTTCTGGTACTGAGCTTCCTCTTCAAGCAATGTTTTTAGTCTGACTAAATCCCAATTAAAAAAATATGCACTTTACAACTATTTATTTTTATTTTTTTAATCTCTCATTAGTTCCAGCAGCAGTTAGTAATCACTGCAAGGATAAAAGTCTTGCTTAAAAACATTACATTTAATCTAGATCCCCCAAGAGGACATCTAGTTTTCTACTGAATATCTTTCCACAATGATCCCTGCTTTCCACAGAATTGTTTGTTTTAATTAAAAACCATAAATATGTATAAATGAAAATTGAAAACTAAATAGTACAGCTACTACTTGGGACAGCTGACAAACTTGATGTTTGAGTCCTGTTGAAAATATTAAGATTTTCTATAGCACGCATGGTTTTTAGGACAGCTCAAGGAATTTCTCTGTTATGAATGTTTCACCTGGCACACAATATGCCAGCTGAAAACCAATTAATAGTTAGTGATAATTATCCGAGATTGAAATTTCTGCCTATATTCATTTTTAATGATGGTTTTGAAATATTAAAAGCAAGGAAATGGGCAGATCAGATGACAGATTCATCACCCAGATGTGATGCCACAGACAGGTTTAATAAAGTGAAGATGAATACATGCTTTTAATGAGCTAGGACAGAGCTACTATGTTAATGAAACATCAGTTTTTAGACATCTGACCAGAGAGAAGTTCTTTCCTCCTACTAGAGTTTGGATCAAAGTTCAGTTGCAGGTGTTTACCACACACTTTAGAGAATTAGATAACAAGAGGATCTGTCAGTCCACTTCTGCCATGTGTCCGTCTGGAGCAGTGACATTTTCCTGCAGACCTTCAAAGACCACTGACCTCAGCACGTGCTTGGGATGCTCCAAGGGTGGTCATTTTAGATGTTCAGAGCAATTCTAAGGGGCATGCAATGGCTCTGGGGGGTGGGGAAAAAAAAATTTACTAGGCATAAGCACACAGTAGTACGAATGGTGCAACATTAAATGTGCTAGAGTCACAGCGAGGCAACATATGCGCAGGCATGGCGAGCTGAAAGGCTGTTATCTCATCTTCAGCTCACGTTCTTGTGCCTGGCTTTTGAAAATGCACCCACTACGCACAGGTTTGAGCACACATGGATTTCTGCATCACTTCGCAGTCTCTGCAGCCCTTTGTCCTTTCATGGCCACAGTCACAGTTCTCCACAGAGGGTCTGTAGGATGCCTGCCGGGCAGGGGTACGCGCTCATCTGGATTTTGGGTACTTGCATCATGAAAAATGACTTTTGGTAATACAAAATGTCCTTGAATCAGTAGACCCTGCTGCAATCCCATTCTACCCTTATAGCAACAGTCTCAAAAGCTGTTGTCTCAAACATGCAAGCCAAACAAAAGCCAATGTGATGTTCCAAGAGCTCTGGCCACTCTGAGAGTTTTCTGGTGCAGTCACGGGCAATGAAAGCAGAAGGATATTCCTAACCCCCAGCTAATTGCATTACTTCACTATTTTCCTTGCCTGGTCTACCTGTTTCCTCCAGCAAGAAGGGTACAGCAGTGCTAAGAAAGAGTATTCCTGATGCAACCACCATGTATTTGCCATTCGGCCTTGAGAAACTGCTCCTTTAGCCTGGGTCCTGCTCACGTTCACAGGGACTTGCTGAGATTTAACTCCAATTTCGAGAGCTTGTTTCAGACAAGTGCTAAAAAGGATCCTGTTACTACCCCAGCTCAGGCCAAAGCATTTGGCAGCGCCGTGAGTGAGTTTCAGCCCACTGGCCTGGCTCACGCCCTTGGAGTGCAATTCAGCATCTCCTGGCAGGATGCTCACACTGTTGCCTGCCTGCGGGTTTGTGCCAGCTAGATGCTTTGTTCCTGCAGAGGATGAAAGGAGGACAGGTACCACGTAGATGTTTTGTCTTTGAAAGCCTCTTGCTTTCTTTGTTTTACTTAGAATGACTTTTGTGTTATGGCTCACTTGCCTGAAGGCCAGCATGACGATGCTAATCTCTTTGGGGATTATGCAGAAGAGTTTATTATTAGTGAGCTTCTGGAAACTAAGATCCACAGCACTTTGGTAAGAAGATGGCCATGAGAAACCTTGCAGTGAGTCAGCAATGGCTGTCCCTTACAAACAACTCCCTGGCCTCAGAAAAGTGATGTGAGGCCCTGGAAACACAAAGGGGGTTGCAGGGACAAGGGTTGCCATTCTCTTCTGGGTCCCCTCCATCTAAAAAAAAAAACCAACTGCAAATAAAGCACCTGCAAGAGAGAAATCTGGTTCCAGCAATTTACGCCCATGTTGCACTCTGTTAACAGCCATAAAGGCAATAGCATTTGTGCAGGATATGGGGTAAAACTGTTACCTCCTAACCTCAACTGGCAAGCTGGAGCCTGCATGGGAATGCACAGCACTGGCAAGCCCAAGACTCCCGCTACACTGTCAGATGGTATTATCGGCCGATGAGGTTCTCCCATGAATATCGGAGTTTTCCCAGCAGGCAGTCAAAGGAGATGTCCTACAGGGAGGAAAAAGCCTCTATGATCTCAGGAGTCAGCAAAGATGAACAGAGTAATTGGACGGATGCTGCCATTACAGCCATTTTCCCAGATTCTTTGTAATGTTCATATGTTTCAAAGATGTTGTGCACTCTGCAGGCAGGGACACATTGCTGAGAACCAGAATGGAGGACACATGTCCCTGGGCTTTATCTAACATCTAACCTTGCTTTGATGTTATCTCAGAAGGGGAAGGTTAGGGAAAATTGCTATCTTTTCCCAACAAATTGAGCAGATAAGCAAAGTCCTGCAATACCAGTTGGCAAAGATGACTGCCTCTTTCAAGTCAGCCACTCTCATTGGCAGTGCTGCAAGCACCTGAGCAGATGAGGAGGTCTGGGTGGACAGCTCTGAGCGCCGCAGAGCTGATAGGAGCTGAGGCCATGACCCACGCAGCTCAGTGGCAAACATGTGAGGCAAAAGTCCCTTCTGGCCCAGGCTGTGGGCTTTAGCCTTGGGGTTCAGCCTGGGCGAGACAGCCAAGGCCAGCTGGCAGGATCGCTGAAGCACTGGGGGGCCCCCAAACCTGTAAATCAAAGAAGAACAGATGAGAAGAGGGAAGGAGAGGGTCTTCACCTTCACCCCTGAGGGGCTGATGGCTTCTTTCCAGCTCTTTGATGCCATGCAGCGGACACATCCACGGGGCTCACTGTGCTGCAAGCCAGGACTATTTGTCCCTGGTCAGCGTGGTCATCTCACACCATGTCCTCTCCATCCCTCCCCTTCCTTGAGTGACCTGACATTGATGGCACTGCGGCATCGCCACTGGCAGGGGACACGCTCACATCATGTGAGGGGCACGCTGTGGGGCAAGCCCCGTTCACCCACGCCAGAGGCTCACCTGTTTTCAAAATCCATAAGGACCCACAGTATGGCAAGCTACGAGGGAAGATGCAGTAAAATCGCTATTAAAAATGTTAAGGAATCAGTAGGAAGTTAAACAAAAAGTGAGGAGCTAGCTAGCTTTCCAGGGAAAGTCAAAGAATAAGTGTGAGTGGATATATATATTTATATATATTTGTATGTATATATTTATTTGTATCTATGTAGAAGATGAGGATGGTTTTAGAAAAGGATTTGGAAGCATCCTGTATTTCCTCTGGTATGTTATTTCCTCAGATAATGTGAGTGACTGATGTGTGGGGGTTGCTACACATCCATTTCCCTTTGCAGACAGAGCTATTACTTAGGTAATCAATATTTAATCTCTATTAGGGGGAGTAATTTTTAAGCCTACTTTAAAAAGCACATCTGCAGCACTTGATATAAATCATAGCCATGCAGGGCTGTGTCAGACTCAATCTCAGGAAAGGAACAGGCCTTTGCATGGGGGCAAAAGGAAGGAAAGAAACCCAGGAAACTTTGATAGTTCTATTTCAGGCAACGGAGTGCATCCAAAATAGCACAGACTTGATTCACACCCTGATTTTTGTGAGGGTGGTAGAGAACATGGGGTAAGGGTATCAGCATCTGTCCTGTGGTGAGTCAGAAGCTGCAGCCAGAGCTGCAACGATCTCTCTCTCCTCTGCTCCCAGAAAGAAGGCTTGGTCAAAGCTAAAACATTTTGCAGACATATGTCAGCTCATAGCTGGAAGGGCTTGGGCTGACAGAGGCAGGCTCAGCTGCTAGAGGCTGACGAGGAATTTGGAGAATCAGATCTAATCCTTTCCCTGCCTAATTTGGACTGATCGAGGATGAAGATGCTGGCCTGCATCGAGTAGAGCAGGAATTTGAACCAGTTCTGGTTGGACCTTTCTTGTTTCTTACTCAAGGCATAGTTTCAAAGCAGCCTCAGGAGACCAAGTCACCAGGTTTTTGCAGCGTCCCCAGCATGCAGCATACCAAGGGATAAGATGGGAACTTCCCTGCTCCTGGGTCTGGGTGGTTGCCAGTGGTCAGGCTGGTCACAGCTCAGGGAGGGCTTACAGCGGTGTGAGCCCAGGGTGTTTCTCCCTGGCCTCCTACCTCCAGCCCTGCTGGATTTGCAGTCCACGCCGGCTGCCTCGAGGGAACACAAGGACTCCCAGCTTCTCCCCCCAAAAGACCTCCATCATCATATAGAAATATAGATTTTTATGGTAAAAATGCCCTTTTTCAGCACTCAGACATCTATGGTAGGTGATTCAGTAGGAACTGGATGGTGTAACTGTCCTGGCTTTGAAGTGAAAGTTGTGCCAATTTTAACAATATTTGAATAAATTAAGAAAAAGGCAAGGGTGAGACATGTACCCGTGTGCCCAGCACTGAAATGTATCTGAAACACCAATTTTTCTACCTACAGCAATGAGATAAACTTGTGACTGCTCTCTCCGATCTGCTAACTGTTCTCACAGGATTAGGACACCTTTAACAGCAGAGATGTTGGGTATTGTTTGGATGAGATATGGCTAAAGACTTTGAGAAAACATTTAGGTATTTGGCATAAAGAAAAGTAGGGGGGCTGAGGTTTATCAGAAATAAACACTGAGCCAACACAGCTTCATTATTTGCAGTCCCAGTTCAAGGCCAGCAGAACGTACCAGGCACACAAAGGGCACGCTGGCCCAAGGCTGCTGAAAGTTAATATTGTGCAAGATTTCTGCAGATGTGGAATCGCAAACTATTCCGAAAGCCAATGCTCTGTTCAGCAGAGATCGAAATTGGCAGGGAGAATGAGCACAGAATGGCATCAGAAGGCAATGTGTAGTCCACTCATGTTAAAAAATAAAAGCATTTATACCCTTCGTTTCAGTTACTTCCAGGTCTCTGCTTTCTGTCTGTTGCTGAATGCATTGTAGCTTGCTTCTGGGCTCCTGTTTGGAGAGGATCTCAGCACTTTGTAGAATAAAAAAAAAAAAATTCTCAGCGAGACTGAGGGAATAATTTATTCCAGGATCTGCTCCTTACAGACAGTGCAGATGTGCCAGGGTTGGCTCTGGTTTATAAAGAGCAGGGACACAGGTTTTCCTTCTCCAAAGGGAGCTAACTCTGTAAGGCATCGACTGCTGTGGTCGCCCCATCTCCTGCCTGGCATGAAGATAGCATCTGGACTTATTTCAGACCTTACATACAGTTACTGGTTTGATCAGCCTGAAGTGCCAGTCCTGTATATTAATGAACCTGACTTCTGTCATGACAGTTCAAAGCCTGATAATATCTGTGGAGTTGTCTTATGTCTGACAGCAGCTCCTTCCAGGAGCTGCAGGGGAAAAGGCAAGAAATGTACAGCGAATGCTCATGAAATAATTTATGCATAGGAAAAGCTTCAACTCTCTTTGCTAGTGGGAGTTTCTTGCTCACATTTGTCGGAGTTTGTGTCCCCTCTGAAAAGGAATATTTTGGCTCTTACATGCCGTGAATGTTCTCAATAATAATGAATATGCCTTTTTTTAAATTTGCCTGAAAGAAGACAGGTTCACTTGTTTCTCCTGCTGGGGAGAGGATGTGAGAACAAAACATGCCCTGACAGAACTTAACTACCCTTTATAGCGTGCTCCTGGAAAGCACTGGGATACCGAGGATGAGGTGGGTTTAAGAAAGTGATGAAACAAAAAGTTTGAAGAAAGCTGTGATGGCGGAAAACACTTGCAGGAGTAACGTAAAATGGGTGGAAACCAAAATCTTTGCTTGTTTTTTAGATTTTTCAATATCAAAGGTTCCTTCTGTGTTTGGCTTCAGATTGAAGGCTATTTCCTAAAGGATAGTTTGTGCCCACCTTCTTCAAGCAGTTTGTTTTAAATTCAGAGCTCTGTGTTGGGACACTTTATTTACGGTTACAGTATCCAGATAGGTCTTGGCAACACCTCCTCCTACAAATGACAAATATTTGCAAAATGGTTTGAATTGTGTACACAGAGACACAAGACGGCAGAAGCTGAGCTTTTCCAGCAATTCCTGTACAGTAGTTTTGTGCTGTAACTCTGCGATGCACAGCCTTGCTCCAGAATTTACTGTTCCAGGCTTCTGCTCCAAGCAGGGCTGTAAATTACCATTTCAATGGCTTAGTTTTAATTAACCATTTTCCCAAGGAAGATTCCAAAAAAGTAAAAGCGCAGGCCATGGATATCCATTTCCAGGTTTTGTAGTACTATGTAGCTCTCTGCCTATTTTTGTGGGGTTTTATTATGTTTTCCAACTTTCCCTAATCCCATCTAAATGATCAATATTCTTTTTTTCAGCCCTAACTCTTAAGTGACTGTCTCTAAAACCTATGTAATGCCCAGTATGTTTTGTTCCCATTTGAGGGTTTACCTTATTTCAGACCAAAAAAAAGCAATTTCAGTGAAGTCGAAATGTATGGGTTTGGTTTCAGGGCTACCTCTCTCTGACATAAAACTACTAAGCCTTTATTGAAATATATATGATTCTACCATAAACGCCCCCTTTATAGAATGCACCTGGTGAATATAATAGAAAACATATTTGTTTCTCATAAGAAACCGAGCAACTGTTCTGTAATAATATATAGTCTATTTGATATTTAAAAGGTCATAATTTTACACAAAGAAAAGAAAAATGCAGGCGCAATAAAAAGTAACATTAAAAACATAGCTGCACCTCTCCCACATCTGCTTTTGTCTTGCGCTGATAAGAGCAGCTGACTTGCATGCAGCATGCTCCACTAACAGAGAGACTGAAATAACATCTCTGTACCTCACTGGCCTCAGAGTTAGCATTTCCCAGTCCGTAACAATTCAACCTCCCAGCCCCTTGGGAGATAAGAATGCGATTCCCGTGTTTTTAGGGTAGGGAGAGCTGAGGCACTGGATGGACAAACACATTTCCCACTGCCACACAGGAAGCCCGCAGGATTGCTGGAGTAAACCCTGGTTTGCTGAGTGTAGGATCAAGTTCTGAGAGCCTCATCTGAAGGGTTGCACATAACGTACACGGAGTAGGACCTTCAGCAGACCATGCGCCACCTGACCGTGCAGGAACATGGGCTACTCTATAGGAGAATACAAACCTACTTTACGTGGAAAATGAAGCCCATTGGGTGTGACGTCTCCTGTGGCCCTGGGAGAAATTCCTCACTGCAGATGTGCAGCACAAACAAGGAGGAGCCAGGTCCTCTGCATTCCTGGAGCGGGTCTAGAGGATCACCCCTCCTTCCAGTCAAACCACCGCAACCTCTGAGATTTTCCTCACCTGATTTGCACTTAAAGAAATGCAGATCCTACATGTACGACATGTATGACAGCTCTTACGGTGTGACATGCACTCTGTCTGGGTTGCTGCCTTTTTGAGCCTCCTTTTATTACGACCAATGGTGAAATTCCCATGGATGAACTCAGACTTGCCCTTAAGTCTTAGAGGATAACCTATGCCAGATCCAAATCACGGGATTTGGGAGCCACAACACTTAGTATTGAGAAACCAGTATTTCAGGGACATTTGGCCTCTCAGCAGAGCCCAGTGTCTAAGCTCCAGTCCTGGGCTTCCTTGCACTGCTGAGGAAGGCTGGGGGCTCACAGCCCATCCTAGGAGACATCCCTGCCTTGGGAGGAGACTGTCCCACCATGCCAAAAAGCCACATGGCTCTAGAGAGAACAGGATTTTCTAGTGAGTAATGATGTTACTGACCTGAAATAAGATGGGCTGTATCTGTCTTTGAAGGGTTGTTTTAGTATTTTGTGTTGATCAGTGCTTGGAAAAAAGTCAAGAACTGTGGGAAGGTGCTCACACCCAGGTCTGGACAGCCATGCTCACTACCTGCTTTCTAGTCCAGCAAAACTTTCTTTTGAAGGCAGTGACATAATTTCAACAGATGGGGCTAAAGTGTCTTCCCCACCCAAAACACGAGGAAAGGAAATATCTTCATATCTTGAGAAGACATCATGACAACTTGAAAAGCAAGAGAAGTGGGGTGAATCCTCTAAGGATGGGGGGATCTGAATGTAGTACTGGACTGCCCTGCTCTGTAGGCACTGAGGGGTGCGGTAGGTGCTGGTATGCTCTTGGAGGACAGCGATGCCATTAGTGTTCCCAGCACCTTCAGTGTTTAAATTGCTTCTCAAGTGTCTACATTAGCTTAATAACCCTCGATTCCTGATGCAAAGGACTGACTCAAACCCCTCTTTTACATCAGAGCTTGTATTTGAATAGGGAACTAATTTATTTTTTTTGCAGAAGGAAGGAAGGAAAGAAGGACAGAAGGAAGGATGGACGGACAGACCAATGAAGATACATGTGGTTTCTCATTTGTTTTTATCATTCCCAGAATCGTGCATACCAGCAATAGCAAACACTGCCTTCTTTGGGCTACTGACTGCAGGTGATCTGGATGCATGAGCAGAGACACCTTTTCATTATGGTTTTGCTCTCCTCTTTGAACTCTCTTGGTGCTTGCTCTCATCTTGAAACTGTTTTGGTTCCTTTTCTTTGTAAATCTTCCACATTTCCAAAAGCAGATTAACAAGAAAATTATACTCTTTGGACAAAAGTCTTTGCATATAGCAATGGCAGAAAGATATGAAAACAGCAGTCTGTGCTAGCAGTTGAAGCAGGATGAGATTGTCAGAGTTGGACTCCTGGGTTCAATATTTCAATGTTCAGCACTGTTGCTGTGTGAACTACTCAACAACTCTGTGCCTCGTTTTATTTCTCTGTGAATTCATGCATAAAATGTTATTATTCCTTTCCCTCTCTTATTTTTTTTTACTGAGCTTTGGCTGTGCTTTGCACCACACCAAGCACAATTCCTGCTCACGGGAAATACAATCTGGAGAGCGGTATTGTTCATTTAGACAAAGCTCTGGGTACGCAGGTGATAGAGTCTAGGGCAAGTGCTGCATCTTCCAGTTTGCTCTTTAAAGAGCACACTTTAGGAAATATAACAGTGAAGATATCACCATTGTCATCATGGTCTGGACCCACTTGAGGAATATGTGCAGGTCCTGTTGGCATGGGACAGGGCTTCTCACAGTTGTTGGTGCTGACCTCCTCAAGACACCCCTAAGAGGTAAGAAAGCATTAGAAGCTGCAGGTAAGCACAGGGGCTGGGTTTCCAGAGGCTAAGGGACTTGCCCAAGGTTACCGAGAAAGTCTGTGGCAGAGCAGAGATTTAAACCCTCAAGTGCAGGGTGCTGTGTTCACTTCCCTTGGGTGCAGGAGCTATACACTGTATAGGAGGAGGGGGTGGCTGAATGAAAGACAATAGCCTGTTCATTGCACTGGGTTGTTAGATTTGCCACAAGACCTGAAAAAGGTTCAGGGTTGACAGCAGCACTGCAAAAGGAGAGCAGAGCTGAGTGTCCCTCCCATGAAAGCTTCATGGCACAGCATTACGGGGAGGATGGCTCATGGGGTATGGGCAACATGCAGCATTGCCAGCTGCAAGCAATTTTTTGAGCAAGCTTTTTCCCACCCCTTCTCCATTTGTAGTAATGGTGAACTTGGTTTAACAAGGAAGAGATTGGTTCTCTCTTTTCTTTTTTTTTTCTTTGTTTTAGTTTTTGGTGTCATTGCCTTTGACTGCAGAAGTGTAATAAGCAGTGGTTTGCAATGGTGCATCAGATACACTGGGGTTGTTTGCAACTTTTACAGAAAAAATATTTTCTTTCAATTGAGTCACTTCCTTTTCTCAAAGAAAATAAACAGCAACTCCAGAGCCGAGCTCCCCAGCAAATGGTGTCTCCAGCAGCTGAGGGCTTCGTGGATAAAAGCTTGATGGGGACCACAAGGTGCCTGCACACTGTGCAGGGCAGAGCTGCCCTCTGCTCACCCGGGGCAGCCTGCCCAGGGGCAGCCACTGCGGGCAGGCTGCCCTGTGCTGCAGGCAGCTGGGGCATCCCCCTGCTCAGGCCCTGGCCCGACGGGCTCTTCGCCCCAGCTGCTCTTCGTTTTCCTTCCCTCTCGCTAGCCGATTTATCTCCCTCCCCTCCGTATCTCTGCCCCTTCCTTTGTTTTTCCTTTCAGCTAATCCCTTCCTGCTTTTCCCCTGGCCCCTTCTGTGTTACATGTACACACACACTTTGTATCCAGGGAAGTTAATTTAGATTAAGGGAAGGGATGGATTTAAGAAAGAATAGCTCTCCCTGAAAAACTCCACGTGGAGATGCCCTAATTTTGGAATAAAAGCATTTTCCAATGAACACGATCCTTTGTATATAGCAAATTAAACCAATTCAGTTTGAAATCATTCTGCTAGGATTGCAAGTGCTCATCTGATTATACCCAGATTTAATTGGGAACATCTCCTCATGCCAAATTTGCCATAAAGACAAGATCCTGTTCCACTCCCGGGCGTGCGCGGATACCCCTCCCAAACCATTCAAAGCAAGCAATACATCTGCCGCCCAACCAACCATGAAGGAATCAGGGAGCTAACATAATATTTGCAAGCCAAACTCTGCTCGCTCTTCTGCAGGACTCCTTTGTCTGCTTAGACTGCAAACTCCAGGGTGAGAAAACTTTCTCCCTCTGTTTTTTCTGTGGTGCCTGGCACAGAGAGATCCCAGCCTTCATTGTACGGTCATGGCACAGCAAACAAAGGAATCAGCAGAAAGGGTTGCGCTTTCACAAGTGCCTCCCGGTCCCACGAAAACTTAACTCCCTTTGACGGCTGCGGGGGCAGCAGTTTTCACCTCATCCAAATTTAGGAACCAGACTTAGCCAGCTGCTCTCTGGAGACCTCCTCCACAGAAACCTGGGAAAACGGGCTCCTCTAGAGAAGTGAGCGAAATGGTTCATCTCCCTGGTAGAGCTTATCCCCAGTAAATTCAGGAGCTACAGGATCAACTGCCTCATTTAAGTGCTTCAGGTTGGGTTTCTGAATACACCCATGGGCACTTCCCCCCAACATAGAGGAAATTTTATGAAGAACAATAAAAAGAGTGGGAAGGCAATGGGTAGAGAAGCAGTGGGAAGAGAACATGCCTAGAATATTTCGTGGAGCAAAGGTGGGGAGAAGCACTAAAGTTGAACTGAAGAAAGATTAATATCCAGCTGGACTGGGTAAGTCTGCAGGCAGTGAGGAGCCCCATGGCTGCTCAGTGGCTCACAGAGTGGCTGCTCCACATTTACAGTGGTGTTGGGATTCAGACTTTGGTCTTTCTACTCCAAAACTACAATTTTGTGCCGTACACAAGCAGACAACCTCTGTGCAACACTGGGCACTACCACAGAGAGCTCCCAGCCCCAGCGTTAGAGCTGTCTTTTGGAGATCTTGGGTTAACTAACATAAGAAGCATTTGGAGATCCTAGGGGGACAGCTGCTGCTTCAATGGACTAGAGCTGCCCCGAGTTTTCTGGACATGGCTATTTTTGCCACTGTGCTGGTTCAGTTGACCATGTGTTTTGAATGAGGAGTTACTCCCAGAAAATGGGTACTTGATTACAAAATGAAGTCAAGCTCCCCAAGTCTTCCATGGTCACTCATCATTGTGCCCCTTACACTGAGACAACACGTGTGCATAATGGCCAGAGTCGACACCCAAGAACTGGAGACATGGCTCCAGTGTCCCTGGGTGCCTGAACACCTTTGGAAGAGAATCCAGAGGCCAAGCTCAGCCTCTAAGGCAACGGCGTTGGAACATTTTTTGTCTTTTGCAGCAATCTGGCATTATGATCCCTGACATTAAGATTTCCAGCTAACAGAGTTTTGTTTGTGTATTTGAGAATAAGGCCAGCAAACTCTGATTTGCCTATCCACAGATGACATTTGCTGCTGGCTATGTAGGAAACATCCCATGCAAATAGCAGCCCGTTCTCCTTCTCCTGTAAATATATTTTCTGAACTTTTGCATGACATGGGTTACAGCCTGTTTCAAAACTTCCCTCCAATGCTCACAAGAACGCTACTAAGCCTGAAAAGCTGGCTGGAAAGCTGGCCAGACCTCTCTTTACCATTGGGAAATCCACTGAAGTTCCAGATTTAAGGGGGGAGACAGGAAATGACCTGTAGCATCAACAACCATTGACATTAATTTCAGCTGAAAGGAGACACCGGCAGCCGAATACCCGCACAAGCTCATTTCCTCTCCTCCAGCTGTTGCAGGCTCCAGTTCAGCTGAACTGGAGTTCAGGGCTGTGGTGAGACATGTTGGTCACATCTATGCTTGTAAAGTAAACAAGAGCTCAGTTCGGTCTGCACTCAGTTCCTAGCCCACTTTATTCTTTGGCCCAGGCACAGTGGCCAGAGCCAGGGGGAAGATGTCAGCTCGGTTTCTCCAGGGTTTCTTGGGACCGGTGGCTCCTCAGCAGCCTCAGCTATGATGGTTGGTGGCCCTGGAGGGCCACACATCCCTCTTCTCTCCCTTGCATTCACCCATCTGCTTTCTGAACCATCCCAATCTCTTACAGTATGCTAAGCCAATGTCACCCATGAGCTCATGGACTTACGTTCATTCATACGTTGGTGGCCTCAAGTGAGACTCTGACCTCAGAGCCTCAAAGCTCAATCCTAAGGGCAGTGGACTTGTCCTGTGCAACTGAAGCAAAATCAATCCAAAATTTTATGGAAAAAAAAATATCCATACAAGCACAACACGTTTAGAAATAGGATTGTGGATGCCCAGAACTTGGAAGCTGTGTGCCATGTCCTACGCTCATTACCTGCTGCTGTTAAGACAGGGAGATTTGTGAGCAATTGAGATGCAATTCTGAATAGTGCCCTGGTTTATTGTGGGTGTTAAATGACCAGTCCAGCTCATCTGCCTATAGCTAGACCATCCCCTTATTTTTTTAGGCAAGGAGCTTTCATGCAAGAAAACAATGAACCTGGAAGAGGCAGGAACCTCAGGCAGTTGCATCTGAGGTAAGGGAGCTGTGAGAGTTTCCTCACAGCTAGCCACGAAGCCCACAAACTCCATCAGTCCTTCCTCATACAATAGACACTGGGATCTCTTGACTTGGCCCAAAAGGACCCTACAGATGTCTGCTGCTGTCTTTTCTCTTGGTCTAGGTTCTCATAAAACTTCCACAGATGTTTGCCTTGGGGTTGAAGCCTCTTCTCAAGGAACTCAGTGCAAGCAGCTCCTGCAGCACATTGCCAGAGCAGGCTGCTCTGCTGAACTGACAGAAAGTTTCTCTGGATATTTTCATTATTCAGAGGGTGACTTTTCTCATGAATTAAAATATACGACTGAACTTGTTTATGTTACATAGTGGAGGAGGATAAAACCAACTATGCAATTTCTCCTGCTCTATTACGTATAGGTACCCAGCAGGCGCTTTGGAAAATCCCACCCTGAAACCAGAGCTATAAAGTTAAAAGTTAATCTCAGGGGATTAATCTTCAGCTGGTGTCAGTCGGCATCACCTTGACATGTGCTGGCTCAGGATCTGGCCCCAGGACAGGGGGGTGGCTGAGCAGCAGAAGACCAGAAAAAGGCCCAGAAAAGGCAACACCACTGCCACAGGGACTCTCTGAGCTGCCAGGGGGGCTGGCAAGTCCCATGTCAGGCCTGGAGCTGGGTGGAAATCAGGTGCTTTTTTATTGCTGAAAATATTTGAGGGGAAAAAAAATGAAAATCTCAATGCTGTTTCTTCTCTGGATGGCAGCGTCTGCTTCATCTCCCCAGAACAGCCCAGCGGTTTCTGG
>NW_009260399.1:182225-213754 GCF_000687185.1 Egretta garzetta | reverse complement strand
GCTGGCCTGGGCAGGGAGAGGTCACTCATTGAAGAGCTGCTTTTAATCCCTTTTCTGCTGCAGACTTCCTGCGTGTCTGTAAAAGCAGATCTGACCAAGGAACATGGCACCCCCGATATTATCCCTTAGCAAATGATGTCCCAGTTGCCCCTCTGTGAGACCTCTCAAACCTCCTGTGCCTGCAGTGAGGAAGGCAAAAGTAAAGGCATCCGAGTTTCAAAGCATTTCTGCACATGCTTTTTTTCCCCCCGATATTTCAGGTAGAAGAGCGTTAAAAAAGAAGCTTTGTTTTCCACGCAGTTTCACACTTTAAATTTCCACTTTTTTTTCCCCAGTAGGCTTAAATTAGCAACAGTTTTCTCTAAGGGTTCAGAAATCTTTTGCATCCTTTTCTCAGGAGCAGGCGGAGGAGGATGAGGGAGTAATGAGCAGAAAAAAAGTGTAGAAATCAGAAAGGAAGGAAGGAAAGGAGGAAGGAAAGAAGAAAGGGAAGAAAAAATCTTAACTAATTCAAAATGGCTTTTCAAAAAGTCTCACCTTTTTTAAAAAATTAAAAACATAATTGACAAATATTTTTCTGCAAAATACTTCATTATTGGTGAATCACATCTGAAGTATTCTTGTAGGCAAAGCCATTTGTTTCCATCCTTATTTACTTCTCCATCAAATAAAAGTGAGCTGAGACATGGGATATCACTTTGATGGAAGGTATTTTCTGAAATCTGTGTACTGCTTAAATTCCAATCCAGATCTGGTTTAGACTTACCCAGATTGAACAAAACCTGCAAAAGTGTTTTAATTTCACCCATCACTGCCATTAATTCCTCTTTTCTTCCGCTCACAAAAGAATAAAGGTTCGGTCTTGTGTCCCTGGGAGGTGTCAGAGGGACAAACCCCCTCCTCATCCCAGTTTTAGTTTTTTGGAGAAGATTCAGCCCCTAAGATGCTCAGATATTGCTGGCTGGACTTTCTGAAGGACTCTGAGCATGTGGAGGTGTGTGCTCTCCCTTCCAGCTGCAGGCAGCATCTATGCTGCTCATAGCCTTTTTGACTGCGATTTAAAATATTAATTTTAAATTGTTTCGGTGAGATGCAGATGCTGGCCCCAAGCCTGTCCGACCCTCCATCCCAAGGCAGACCTGGCCTGTCCCCTGCTGCGGATGCCGAGGTGTGAGCGGTGCCAGCACACGGCGACGTCCCCTGCTGCGCTCGCCCATCGCCAGCAACATGGCCTCTGCCCTGAGCTGGGGGAGGGAGGCATTTTTGTCTTCAATAGCCCTTAAATAATTTTTCTTCTGTGAATGTGCCTGGTAGCCCTGTGGCAAAGAGTTCCCCCTCTTAACTACACGCTGGGGAAAATGGCTCTTCTTTTGTTTCTTTTTTTCTCTGAACTTGCCACTAACTAGTTTCATCTGACATCCCCTAGCTCTTACATTAGAAGAGACAGCAAACAGTCGTCTTCTGTTCATATTTTCCAGCCTACTCGTGATCTCTATCATATTGCCTTCAGCGGTGTCTTTCCCAGCCTGAAGAATCTGAGCCCATTTAATTGCACTCATAGTCTGTTTGAGAGCTGAATTAATCTGTTTAATTATCTGTTTAGTCTATTCTTAACCTATTGTTAGGGTTTGATGGCCAGGAGCCACCCTGGTGTCTGGTCTGTGCTAGACTGCTTTATAGGACCCACCAAGAAGATCGTCTGGACACAGGCACAGCAGAGCCTGGATTCATCCTATGGCATTTTGGATGCCAAAGCCCACTCTGAACTGCTGTCTAAGGGTGCCGGTCCCGTTCATTGACTTGACAGGCAGGCTAAAATGGCTATTTTCTTCATTCAGTCTGATAATAGGAATGTAAAAAATCATGAGTCCGGGCCCATGGGACACCTCTGCCCCATCAAATGGGAGTGAGCAGTGAAAAACAACTTTGTGGAGAGATGTGGCCCTCAGACTACAGCAGAGCAGGGAGCAGACCCAAGCAGAATGCCCTTCCCTTGCTCTCTGGTCATCATCCTTTGGTCATTTTTACCCCAACCTTGTGCATCCCTCTAGGGTCAACATTCCATGATCCTACAGGTGACTCTGGTGCTGAGGTGACTCCGGTGCTGCAGTGACTCCTTGCTGGTGAGGTGCTGTGAGCCTGCTTACAGTACACAGCACCAGGCCACACTGCTACTTGTTTTTTTCTTTCTTAACTCTAATTAACTCGGTCTCGTTCATTTATAATCTCATTAAATGCCATGCGATAATAAACAGCCGAGGGAAGCCTTGCTGGAGTGGAGGAGGAGGGCTCAGCATCCAACAGAAGCTTTGCAGGATCAAGCCTCTAAGCGGTTGCATTTCAGCGACGATCCAGCTTATTCAACCCGTGAAATGTACTCCAGAAACACACGCCTGCAGATGTCTCTCATACACACCGCCTCACCAGTCATCATAAAAAACTGCGATGATTTCTCTTCATCTATACCAGATGGTGGCTGTGACACCGGGGGCCTGTCTTTTTTCCATGCCATCCACGCAGACCTTGACAGAGTAAAGAAGAAAGGTACTTCTACCTTGGGTAGACCTGCCAAACCCACTCTGAAGACCCCACACCCTGCTCCCGCTAATTGTACCAACATTGTCTTGCAGCATGAACCGTTCCAGCTCTCTGTTTTCTTTCAAAGTATATTTGTTTTATATCTGACATGTTTATATATGTTAACTGTTTGCTATAGATATCTGTCAGCTTCAACTGGCAAAACCAAAAAAAAAAAAAAAAAGCAAAGAAAAAGAGGGCTTGGCTCTATGCCAGAGGTATGTTTCTTAAAAGCACTTTGCTTTTTGTCACATGGCTTTGCATAGAAAGAGAAATGAGGAGCGGGAGGGTGGACTGGCAAGGGATATTATGCTTTAAATACCGTGAAAGAATTTCATACAAAAATGTACTCTACATTTCAGATATTAGCTTAAGAGCCATAAAAAGTTATTTTATAGTCCTAGAAATGATACACAAACATTGGTATACTGTTTGTCATAAAAACTGCTCTAAAGAGGGAATCGCGCATTATGCTTTTCGAGATATGACATTTATGAGCTGCCTTTGATTGTTAGCAGAATGTTTTTTAATGAAATAGAAAATGTGCGTGTGTGTACACGTGCACGTGTGTGGTGCGTGTGCGTTTGTACATACAATAAGGGGATGTGTCACTGAGAGAGACGTCTTCTAAAAAAATGTCCTTTACTCAGGCCAGAGTTTTTCAACTTTCTCCCTTTCAAAGAACAAAGACTATAACCCTTCTTGCCAGTGGGAGGAAAGGCAGAAGTGTCCATTTCTTCATATTTGGGGAGAAATCAGTGCAATTCTCTGGGATTTTTTTTTCTTCCTTGCTTTGCTTTCAAGCAAGAATACGGGCTGGCTCTGTGCAATATCCTCTTCCCTTTGAGATACAACTGCACCACCTCAGGATGAAAGTGGAGAGACATGAATCTCTCCCCATGCCAAAGATGTTGGCTCAGGTTTCTCTTAAAATGATGTATAAGAAGGGCTCAAATTGGAATTACATGATGCTTATGCCTTCTGCTGGTCCTTACCCACCATCCCTAATTGCTCACAGGGATAGGATTCATTGCCTCCCAGGCATTTTTTACTTTGTGAGGTGAACAGACTTGCCGGGATGACACACTTTTTTCTACTGAACCATTTCACCACCCTCCCTGCCCAAAAGCCGGGTGGGGATTTCAGCCGGTGACTCATCCTACGCACTCTTGCTTTTAAAAATGCCTGAAGTATTTCCAAAGAGGCAGCTTTGTCTCCATGAGAGCTAAGAGTCCCTGCATCATTTTCTGGAGCAGGCTGGTTTTCAGGTCTTTATTATTTTACTGCATGGGACTGCTCCTCACAGGGCAGAAAGCTGCCAAGCCTTTGCAGGCAAACTCAATCTTCCTTCATTTATGATCAGGGCAGTGCTGAGCCCAAGCTAATGACCCAAAATGAGACACAAGTTATTGCTGCTTGGGCACAGAACCATATTAACGCAGCCTTTCAGCGTCTGACCCATTAGCAGCGGGTGCTTGAACTGAAATTGGATCTGTTTAAAAGAAATGATCGAAGACTTTGTGTCTGCAGTTACGGAGTGAGGGGTCCAGATGCCTGGGATCTGTTTGTGCCTGTTATATGCAGCTCAGTGATTTCTTAGCAGGACTCTGGACACAGACCATACTGGGCAACTCCTTCTTAGATCCTGGGCTACAGATAGCAGGGAAGGCAGACAGACTGTTTGCAAGGAAATCAAAAGCACTTTGAGTCTTAACTGCTGCATGAATCATCTCACAAAATGAATACCGTACAACAAACTGATGCCCTACAGACAAATTTAATACAAAATGACTGTATAAAGCACCAATGTTTATACACAAGGCTGATGTGGGTTGAAGGGCTGTTTGAAATGGCTGTGGCTAGTTATGTAATTATTTGAGAACAGTAGAGCACAATGAGTGAATATAAACATTGAAGAAGACAGTATGAGTTCACTGGACGCTTACACGAATCCATCATCTTTATTACAAATGTCTCTCTTCAAATATAAACCTGTACTCTGTGGCCAAGAAATCATAGGTGTCCAGTTATGGACAAAAGAATCATAGAATCACAGAATGTTTTGGGTTGGAAGGGTCCCCTAGAGGTCATTTAGTCCAACCCCCAAAAGAAGATGGGTGGGCAGTGGGAAAATAACTAACCTGCATGTGGAAGGGCTGGTGGGCGTTTGGTGTTTGCCTGCTGCAAAGCCAGCTCTTTGGGCAACGCCTTGAGGTTGATCGAGTACCAGGTTTGCATCTGACTCTGCATACCTAGTTTATCCCAGCATGTAACATGAGCTCTCCAGCAACGTATGGAAATGATTGGTATGTGAGGTAGAAAGAGCTAGTAATGGATCTGTGGAGGTAATGGATGGGCGAACCACGTGGACTTCATGAATTTCACAGTGTCATCAAAATGAAAACCAGGCAATGCAACCTTATGGGTAACTGGTGACAGTAGCTTATGTGACAAGTAGTTTGCTTTCTCCATTTAATGTGGTATCAACCAGAATGGCAGAAATTATTATGTGAAATCTTTTGGAAAGATAATGACGAAGAAAGATAATCTTGCGGTCAGCGAATCTGACTGCCTTCCCGGAGAGGGTTTCTTTTCAGCCAGACATATTTCTGATAAAACACCCACTCTCTCACTGGTTTATTTCTCCATTACTAAAATAAAGATATGTACTAAAAATATGGGGTTTTTTCTTACTGTTTTTTATTCAAACTGAAAGTTCTTCAGGGAGAAGCTCTGTGCTTTCACCTGACACGTGGGGTCCTGTTTCACAGGAAGCCTCTGTGCTCAAAAGATCAATAAATATATGTCACAATTTTCTTCTGTCCTGCCTCTAGCTAAAATCATGGGGGTTTATGCAAAAAATGAGTAATTTGGCTAAATAAAAAGTTTCCTTCCAAAGGCAGCCCCCTTCTTTGTGTCTGCACGATACGCTATGTGTGAATGGGAGTCTGCCATTCAACAAAGCAAAGGGATATGGTTTAAATAATGATTGCAGCAGCATAGCTTCTCCTCTCTTCAAAATCAAGTATGCTATAATCCAGCACTGGTGTAATTCCTGGCAGGTCTGAAACTACGTGAGAGTTGACATATACCACTGAGTGCAAATAAAGCACAGTCAGGGTCTCTGCCTGGAAAATCAACTTAGGATTGGTATTTTCTAGACCAGGGCTTGCACTTGTCAGTGAGCTTATCTGTCCTAAACAATGAATGAAGCAGAGCAGTTGGAAGAAGAAAAACACGAGGAAGGAAAAAGAGGTGGTTTCAAGACTGATAAGGTGATTTCTTTCTTTTTTTTATTTTTTAATTTATTGTACAGTGCAGTATCTCCCACTACTAAATATAGAAACATGAGAAGAGTGGTACCTACATCAGCAAACCTGGTAATACCTGTAAAAGTTAAAAGTAAGGCTGGGAATTGGGGTCCCAACCTTCTTTATCTGTGGTCACTGTGAAATCCAAGGTCACTGTGGCCTTACATTGTTAGAAGGAACTGGGTTATTCCTGAGGATTCCCAAGAAAAGTCACATTAGATATCCCACCTAGGAGAAAACATCCAGCTTGTTGTGTGTCCGGGGCTGAAGGCATCCAGGTTTATCTATACATCACTGAGCTGCTGTTTTCAGAGTAGTAAGCGGCCACCTGACCTCCAGCAGCAATAATGAGCCTGTCTTTGCAGTCTGCACCACTGATGCAATCTCAGAGCCTTCCCAGGCAAAAATGGCCTTGACATGACTTCGCCGTATGAAAAAGTTCAGAAGGTTTTGTTTTCACTCCGAGGCAGATCCAAAACACATTTGAAACCTTGAAAGTCATCGTAAAATGGATTCATTGTCTTCCTGCCAGCTCAGTCAGCTGGTTGGGCTGCAGTTTAAAAAAAGTGTTGAGTTGCTGTAAACCACCCAAAACAGAGGAGAGCACGATTTTTTTTGCAGTGACCCAAGCTTCTAAAACTCTTCTTGAAATGAAAACCCACTAGGGACTGTTCTCAATTAATGGGACATTTGTGAATGCAGCCACACGTAGGCAAGCCGGGGCTAGTCCTAGGCTGTGCTATAACGGGGCAGCTGCTTTGCATTCAGTTACGTTAAAGTGGCTGAAGGCAGAACTGGCCCTGCTGAGGGTGGAAATGCAAAGGTCCTACCATGCAGTCAGCACAAAGCCACAGAGACTGCTGCAAGTCATTCGGGAAGCTCAAGGAGTGAGGTTTGCCCCCGAAGGAGCCTTTGTCCCCCACCTGTGCCAGGGCATGGGAATGCAGTCTGCCCTGTGCAGAAGAACCTGTTGCAGCAGGACAAGCGCTCATTCATTCCCAGAAGGACATCCTCATCTAGAAGTAGTCCCTCCTCAAGGATTTTTTGAGGGAATATTTCAGTATCTTCATCCATTACTCAGCTCAGAGAGTTCAGAGATGCCCTTTGCCAGCCTTAACCTGTCTGTGATGTTGGTGCTTCCCCCCCAGCCTTCAAACTGGGAACTGAAAATGAAATTTAGGTAAGAACTGACCCCCATCACCCTTACAGTAGTTTTAATATGCTGGGATCTCAGTAGATTTCTCAAAGCTTTAAACCAGCATTACTGAGAGCTACATAAGTCCCTGGGAACAGAGCTGATGATTCTGCTGGAATGGTGAGCATTACCTTTATTTTAACACGGGTTTCTAAAACAAAGACAGCCATATGCTTAAAGCTGAATGAGGCTGTTGTTACCCAGAAAGAGACCTTGCTTCCAAGGCTTACACCATGTTTTCTTAAATTTTCGAAGGACAAAACCCAGCTATTTTAATGAACCTAACTCAATAATTCCTAATCCTAAAGTTAAACACTAACAGTGAGGCTCAAAAACTGGCCTCCCAAGTTTCAAAACACAAGTCATGACCAGAACCCATTGGTAAACATTCCTGAAAATAAGTTTTGTTTTGTTTTCCCCCTCATGCTCTGTTGAATCTTGGAAAAACTAACTCACTCCTAATATTAATCCTAGTATAAACAGATTAGAAACTCCCCTTCCCCCTGCCCTGCAAAAAATAATGCCTGCAAAAAGACATTTTTTTGCATCAGTGAACCCTGAACATTTCTCTATTTTATAGACCCCTTCAAAACAAATTATCTCTTATTTTCTTATTTTGAAGTCTGAGAAAAAAAGTTTCATGGGTATAAGAAAGGTGACTTGGGGTTTTTTTTGTATCCTTTTGATTAGCAGAATTTGTTACTTTATAAAACATAGCAGATCCAGTCCTTTTCCTGCCGAAATGAGGGGGTGCCAAGCATCCAGTCACAGCTCTCTCCCTGTTCCTTTCGCAGTAGCAACATGTGATCACTTCCCCAAGGAACGCTGGGGTAGAGTGGTTTCAGCCAGACATCTGAGCTGTGGTTTGATTCCTCATAATTCATTAACTTCAAGGTGTTATTTCAGCAGCTTCCATGGGCTCTGCATCTGGCATTTTTTCTGTGCTCTCCTGCCCTTGAGGCAACACTAATGCCAATGGAAAGAGGCAGCATTCATCCTTGCAGGTCTTGCACCCAAATTCTGGTTTTACGCGGGGAGTCCCTTCCCATCCAAGTGCAGCTTGATTACTGTGGCCTTTAATGCATGCAATTCCTATGGCTTGGGCTTGGTACATTTACACAAGGTACAATGTGAGGTACTACCCAAGGAAACAAAAAAATAACTATCACGTTGAAAATACTGGTGGAGAAAGTTTCTCAGAAGAAGCTGAAGTTGTTGGAGGGAGCACTGATTTGCCTGTGTTGATCAGATTCCCCCCAAGTTAGCTAACGCGCCTCCCTGTATCGCACACGACTGTTAGAAATCTCAGATAACAGCATGTGCTCCAGATTTACAGCCAAAAATGGACATCTTGGGGTATGGAGAACTGCAGTTTATGAACATTTGGTTTTATGTTGGGTCAGACAGAGTTAAAGACAGTCTTGGAGCATAGATTGGGCCATCTGTTATCAAGGGAATGGCTGATCAGAAAGTGTTTGTACTTTAACACTTCAGGCTCAACTCCTGCAAATGCCAAAGCTTGGAAGTGACTTTATTTGTGCATGTGAAGATATTGTTCACAGATATAAACTTTGGAAGTTGGATGTCTTTGAATAAGAAAGGTGGCTAGGCAAGGCAAAGCGCTGAGGCAGGAAAAAGAAGGAAAGAAAGAAGGAAAAAGAAGGAAAGAAAGAAGGACAAAGAAAAAAGCAAGAGAGAAAAATAAAAGAAAGAAAGATTAATAGAAAGAAGGATGGAAAGATATCTATTATAGGGGGAAATGCTGCCAAGGCATTAGAAGTTTTGACAGATTCTGGGAGGTGCCAGACCAACCCCCAGGCCAATATTTGTGGGTCTCACCTCCTCCTCCTGAACCCACGTGCTGAGCGCAGTGACACCGTTTGCAGAAGAAGAACTCAACGTGCATGTGCGTGTTGCAGTCCGACAGGGCTTACTCATTTCCTGAGTGCATTACATGTAGTTTCTTCAGAGTTACGGCATCAAGTGTAAAATCCTCCAGCACACAACAGCCGCCGAGGGAGGGGCAGTAACCCTCTGCTCTTCTGTAATGCTTGCAGTTCAAGCAGCTTAAAATGCTTTTGAAAAGAAGGTGAGGTTTGTTATGCCAGGAAGGTTATTGGGGGTAAAGGGAAGAAGATAAATATGTAATTTAAAGAAGTGTCTCAACACAAGTACCGTTAATATTCCCGTCAGTAGATTTTCATAGCAGCCTTTCTGCTGGAGAACCAAGGACCAGGAGACAGCCTTCAAAAATCCCCCCTCCCTGCATGGCCTGACTCTGACTCCCCCTGTGTGATTTTTTTTCCTTTTTACTGTGTGATTCAGGACAGCACCATGCTCATCAAGAACATGTGCTTAAGTTTCTTAATATGTTTAAGCATCATACTAAGCAGAGATGGCTCTAATCACACTCGTGCTCTCATGCTGACAAGGGCTGCCACATGATTTTATGTAGTTTTATCCTTGCATTTACCTTTGCTAAATATTAGGGCCCTAAGGTTTCCTTCCCCATAAAATGCTGCAGATTGCACAACAGTAATGACTGATGAAATTACTATTCAGCATCAATAAATTATAGTGCAACAAACAATATTATTAACCACATAGTAATCTACTTGTCACTTTTACAAAGCCTCTTCCGTAGAGGATTTTCCACACTTCTCCATGTACCGTGGGATGTACATGAGTCGCTTCAGCACGGCATGTGGCATGATCCAGAGCCGGGAGATGCTGTTTCTGGTTGTGGTACCAGCCAAAGACCTTTCATTTCAGATACAGCATCAAGAATCTCTCTCCTCACCCTCACACTTGTGTGGAAAGTAGCTCCCCATATTTAACAGAAGTCCAAGCCTGGGCCTCTCCTTCCATTGGAAGCACCGGATCATGCTCTAAAAGGTACTCGAACTACTATTTGGCTTTCACTGTAAAAAATCCCATGGTTTCAGCATATGAGAAGAAAACACCCCAACGGCCATTAGGAGACAGTTCCTCCTTCAACCATCTGTGTCTACTGGGCTTTAAACAGAGGCTCCTGTTTTGATTTTTCCACGAGCTCTCTGCAGGACCACAGGACAGCCCTGTTTTCAAGGTTGATATGAGTCTCCCTCTTCAACTATGTGGACTGTTTCTAGGGGACCAATGAATATTTTGTCTAAACTCTGAGAACAGGAAAACAGCCAGTGACAGGACTCCTTACTGATGTTCATTACTTGCTCCTTACTCAAAAAGAGTTAGAAATGTGCTTTAATCTCTTGGGACACGAAAAGTAGCGGTCAAATACCTGGCAGCTAGAGACATAAAAGTGATGATGGAAGCAGTTTTTAAACAGAAAATTATTTAATAACCTCACCAAATTCCCTTTTCCATGTTCCATAAAGGAGTGGTGGGTGGGAGCTGAGCAAAGTCATGCTCACTGACAGGGAGCGAACAGAAGAGTGTGGACCTCTGACAAATTGAAGAGATATTTATTACTTTAATCTCTTAAAAATGTCTTTTAGCCTCCACTTTTCCGCTGTTCCAAAACATAAATTAGCTTGGATTTACATTTCTGACCAACCATGGAAGGGACTGGAATTAGTATTCTAAAGCAGTTTTAATTGTGGGGTTGTAGACTTTGCCTCTCCACACAGCCTCAATCAAACACTGATGATTAGAGGTTTGCAGGGGGTTTGTCAGCTGGGTGGGCACTTCATGGGGGCTGCTTAGCTCAATTCTGGTGGCCCTAATTTCTCTGCAAGGGCTACAGTGCTAGTCAGCCTCCTAATTCAGCATACTAAACGACCTCCAGAAGATGCTTGCTTTTCACCATTGGCATAAAATCCTAATTTTTGCATCCAAATTGGGCACCTCTGACCTTAAGTGGTCCCAAATCTGGAGCAGCTCCATAACTAGAACAGTGTACAACAGAGATTTATGCACACAAGCCTGGTTGGCTGGATATGATTTCTGTGCTTCAGCAGAACATTGAAGGAATATAGGATGTTCCCATTAAATGCTCATGCTCTATACTGCTACTGATTTGCTGCTGGCCAGAACTACAGGAGTCTCATCACAGTAAATCACCCTCTCTCCTTGCCTGCAGACTCAGCTGCATGGTCAGCTTTGGGATGACACCAGTAAAATATACCAGGCATTTCTAAAAAAAATATTAGATGATATGATGCCTAGTGAATCATAGTCTGGTGGGTGAAGAAGAGATGGTGACAAAGTGGAAAATGGGTGGCTCCATGGGTATAAGTGACCAAGGCCACTGCATGGGCAGATGAGATTCCTGAGCACTAATATACATATTTGGTATTTGCAAAAGGCCAACTTCGATATCAGTCTGCTCTGAAGTGCAGTTTGCATGAATTTAGAGCTGAGGAGTAAGACATGCAATGAAGAGTGCTACAGCTAAAGATTAATGGCAAACTCTGCACCAGCTGCACAGAAGCCTGTAATCAATGTCATCAAAACCCAGGAACTCTCCCCACTCTCTAGACCCCTGTGCATCGCCACGCTGTGCATGAGGCCTACAAAGACACCTCTAATTGAGGTCATTGTCAACACAGCTCAACATCCTCAACAGGTCAGTCGCTGAGTATGTAACAACCGTTGTGAGTGCACGTGTGCGTGTGTGTGCACACACACATATGTTTGCGTGTAAGGATCTGTAGGTGACCAGCTGTGTGCCTGCAGCTTCAGGAAGCTCAGGCTTTTGGACAGTTAGAGCTCAAAATGCTCCCATCCGTAGTGTTGTCAGCCAGGTGGAGCCCAAAGGCTCCTCTCTGTTCACTGCAGACCCTGATGGCTTTCCCAGCCATTTTTTATCACCTCAGATGGTACCAAAAGCCACTGAGGTGTTTGCTCCAGGAGCCCCATTTCACTAGGACCTGAGGATGAGGGAGGAGATGTTTGCCTTGGGACACAACCCAAAGATGAGATCAAGTGGCCATGGCTTTGCACGAAGTTTAGATGGTGACAGTGTCTTGCTTTCGCATGTTAGACTCGTGGTTAGAGGCTTCCCAGTAGATATAGGTCTGCCCAGCCGGGCCCAAACCACAAGGCTCCACAACATTTGGGGAAGGGGAAAAGGCTTGCTGGGGTGCAGCTCATGACTCTAGAAGGAAAGGAGGCCCAAAGGACCAGGCATGACTTCCACACGAGGCGAGACAAGGCAGAAGGGAGCAGGGAGCTGGGATCTAATTGCTCTACTTATGGGACCACTAATGCTTTAGGATTCACACTGAGGAAGACACTTACCCTGTCAGCACCTCTTTGCTTGCAGTCTCTGTTAGAGGCACTTCTGCCTCCTTACCATTATATTTATGCGTGGGGAAGATATGGCTAATAGAACACTAAGCGTGCTAAAACCGAGAATGCCCTATTAAACCCTGTATCAGTTCTTTTAAAACTGTTTTACAGAACCAGCTTTAGGAAAGATATTTTAGATACCTATTTACAGGCTGAGGCTTTTTAAAGGTGTAAATGGTACCATAGCTTTCCTAGACACACAAAACAGACATTAAAATATTCCATGAAGATAAGAGGCTCTGCTGGCTTTGCATGCTGGATTAGTGTTTTTATGGTTTCCACACGTCTTTTATCTGCTGTGCAGAGGCGTGAGTCACTTTTTTATTGAAGAAGTGCATATTATTAAAGTGGTGTAGTTCTATACCAGAAACACTTTCACACTTTCATGAGAGAGTAGAGCATGGGAACGTGTAAGAAACTTTGATCCGAGCAGTTTTTATTTCCTCTGCTGAATAAGCTGCATCACAGCCTCTAAAGGATATGAGCTGGAGCTCCACACAATAACAGGGCTGTTCCTTTGTCCTATAGTCCATCCTTTTTTAACAAGATAGCAATTTTGCTCACATCCAACTTCATGGTCTCAGCGTAGGAGCAGAGCATGCCTGGTCCAGGGTCATCACCTGAGCCATCAGCAGGCCAAGACTGTTCCCCTGATGATCCCAGTGCAGCGAAAGATGAGGAACTCCTAGAAAGAGTTCAGAGGAGAGCAACAAGGATGATAAATGGACTGGAGCTCCTCCCCTATGAGGAAAGGCTGAGAGAGTTGGGCTTGTTCAGCCTGAAGAAGAGAAGACTGAGAGGGGACCTCATCAACACATACAAATATCTCAAGGGTGGATGTCACGAGGATGGAGCCAGACTCTTTGCAGTGGTGCCCAGCGACAGGACAAGGGGCAATGGGCACAAACCTAAACATAAGAGGTTTCAGTTGAATATGTGGAAGAACTTCTTTACTTTGAGGGTGACAGAGCCCTGGAACAGGCTGCCCAGGGGGGTTGTGGAATCTCCTTCTCTGGAGATATTCAAAGCCTGCCTGGACGATGTCCTGTGTAACATGCTCCAGGAGAACCTGCTTTAGCAGGGGGGTTGGACTGGATGATCTCCCGAGGTCCCTTCCAACCCTTGCCATTCTGTGATTGTGTGTGTGATTCTGTGACCCAAACGCTGCTGTTTGTACAGCACATGAAACAGTGCCAGCCTTTCAGCCTATTTTCTTTCTTGTCCTCTGCCACCGCTGAGCTGCAGCCAGGAGTGCCCTTGAATTCCCATGTGCTTGTTACAGCCCTGCAAATAAACAGCCTTTGCTGGGAAGGGTGCTAACAGCCTGCCTATGCTGTTAGATAACCATGCCCGAGGTTTGGCTTTGATGTCGTAATCCTGCAAGCCACGGTGTGAATCAGCTCGAACTTCACTTCAGCTGTGTCCCTGAACTGCACAGGGCTCTGCTCTGCACTGCTGCGCGTGATCCAGGGGCACGGTTAGAACACACCTCAGCCATCTGGGAGGAGGTACATCCCAGGGTCATTGGGCTTCTCTCCCAGGAAAGTGTGAGAACTGCAGAGCTGGTGGGGATGAGTGGTGCCAGGGAAAATCCCCTGGATTGAAGCAACACACTGCTGCTGGTGGTGGTCACTCACAAAGTCCAGATCCCTCTGTGCCAGCGGTCTGGTCATCCCAAGCTGACTTCGGTCAACAAAAGACTTAAGGTTTTTTTCTCAGCTCTGCTAATGCACCGATGTGTCTCACGCCTTCAGTCCCAGCAGGGATGTCGGTGTCTGTTCAAGGAGATAAACTGGCTTGCCAGGACTCTCACCACTGTGAGGCAGACAGGATGACTCCAGGGTATCTGAGTTAATGGTGACTGTTGCACTGAAGCCATCGGTGGGCTGATGGCTCTGCTGGATGAGCTGCTGGGCCTTTGCAACTCACCCACCCGTGCTCCGAAATGACTGCGTGCTCAGCACCAGCTCTCCCCTCTTCCAAAAGACAGCTGCTGGACAGCAGGGGCTGAAGCAGTTTCTGTGGTTGGTTAAACACATTTAAAAGCAAGATAAAAAATGACAGATCAGTGGAATGAAATTTGGGCTGGTGTTGCTCACAGGACCAAAGGCTAACAGCATAATCTCTGGAGAACCCGCTCTTTTGCTGATAGCTTTTAACTGACTACAAGGGACATCTGAAGGGAGACAAGAAGTATTTGGGTCAAGGAGGGACTGCTGCGAAGCACAGCAAAGGTCCCATGAGAATCTGAAGTTCAAACAAAAACAGAGGGACAAAGCATCCCCTTCTCAGTTGACTGTGACACCGGCACAGCCCTACTGACTCCAGCATCATTAGTCCTTATCCGCATTAATACAAAAGGTTCAGGACACAGGATTTCGGACCACCAAGTAGTTATATCCCATTGTCTGTGGTAACGTGATATTTGTTTGAATATGAAAACGGGTCTTATAACATAGGAGATCTTATTGCTAAGACCGCTGACCGTGAATGAGGAAGATTGTGTAAATGAAATGGTAACCTTTTTACTCTCACTGCTTTCTTTGCTAAAATAGATAAACAACAGAATATTTCAGTCACACGAACTTGTTTCTGAGCAAGACAGTTCTCTCACAATGCCAGAGACATGAGGCTGGACCTGAGCCAGGGTTCAAGAGGTGAAAGGAGACATCACCTACAGCCACGCATGGCCCTTGACTGAACAAAGTATGAAGGGTTGTGCGCATCCAGACATAGCTGATGCTACAGTGACAGCCATTTCCCATTGATCCCAGGTGCAAGGCATCTGTGCGGACCTCAGTTTAGTTGCCTTCTCTGAATTTTATTTTTATTTTAAATCAATTTTAACAGGCATGAAGAGATTCACAAAAAAAATTTGCCCTTAGGCTTGTTCATCTTCCCTGAGAGTCTTCTATATTCCACCTCTGTTCCCCAGGGGAGCTGAGGGAGCGTTTACATTTGTTTGGAAGAAAAATTAAGAGTACAGATTTTTTTAAAGCAGTGTTTATCCCACCTTAACTCTAAGGGGAAACAAACACATGCATCAAACACATTGACGTTTGGATTTTCATCCTCTACAAAATGACTTTAAATGCTCTTCAACAGATGTGCTTATAATTAGTGAACACTGTGAAATGCCAAGACTAATTTAATATTGTGTAATACTGACAGTTGCTCAGCAGGAGACCCACAGGTGTGCATGGAGAGTGGAGCTCTGATTTCGTGACAGAAGAACTTTAAAGAAAGTAAAACCCTGAAAAAGTGAACTTGTCCTAAGTTCAAAACATCCCTTAGATTTCTTAAGACTCAAACAGGCAGCAGGTACCTTATTCATGCCCATGAATATCATGCAAAAACTTGAGGGCTTTTGCACAATTTTGACACCAGCTGCAGCTGAAGCTGGGCAGAAGCTCACTTCAGATCAAACTCTCCATCCCAAACTCAAGAGTTGCAACTCCACAAGAACCCCTAAGATTTCATGCTGTGGAGGAGTCCCCCAGAGCCATGGATTAGCTCTGGAGAAGCTTTAGGATGATCAACACTAGTGGCATGACCAGTCAACATGGGCAGTTATAAACTGTAGGAGAATATGCTGATCGTGTTTCCTATTCCTGGAAGTGTCAGGTCTTAGATGAGGTTTTAAAAAATAAAAAAAAAATAATGGAACTGTCACTTGTTGGGTGGTTATTCTTATTGAGTGAAGACATCCAGACATACTTGTGCTGTCCAGAGATAATATAGGCATGGAACCGACAGTTCATTCCTGTTGGTCTCAGTACAAAGTTAGGTGCCCAAATAAGCATTGGGAGCCCAAGCCCTCTATTGGGTTTGGATCTCAGCACTTATAAGAGATTCTTTCTTTCAGATAAACTTCTAGCTTTTTTTTTTGGTACAGTAACAGCCAGATTTACACACTGCCCTGTACGTGTCTCTCTCTAGGAAGCTCAACCTTTAACATTGTATTCCTAATACCTCAGTAACATCTTCATTTATTAAAAGTTTGGGAGAAAGGGAGGTATGTGCTTTATATCAGTTTCCTCATGCCATTTTAAAGCCTAGTACCAGATGTGACACCCTGGCTAAATATATGTAAATGACCACCTTTGTATGCCTCTTACAAACTCTTGCCCCAGCTTCAATGGCCTTTGCATGTGACACACAGGTGGAATTCAGTTGCTTAAATGTGCTAACCTAGTGCCTTTGAGATTCCTCCTGCAGCTCACCTGGCCTCCATCTGTCCCTCCAGAAGAGCATGGACTCCTGTAGGTCCTGTATGACACTGGCCAAGCCCATGTGGGTGACTTAAAGATCCTAAGCTGCCTCACATGATACTGGATGACTAAGTTTGGAAAATCAAGTTCACAACATTCAGGGTTGCTCTATCATCCTTGAAGGGACAAGCTGCAACAAACAGTATTTGTTTGAACATATCTGTTCCCAGGCAGCGTTAGCTGGCTTTTATTTAGGTTGATGGTGCTTTGATGAAGTGAAAGAACACACACTGGTGATTAATGTCTTTTATCAACTGAAAATGCACTTTTTGATGCTTAAAGGTCCTGCTTGTACACCCCAAAGCTTATCTATTTTTTTCCATTTATATCAATTATTCTAGCAGGAGATACTACTAAAAACTTTGTTTTTCTTCTCATGGTGTGTTGCAATGACAAACTGATACTTTGCCCACATGAAGCAGCTCAGGAAGATGAGATAGGGTTTAAACGTTCTCTCTAAAAATTTCAGGTCTTGCCTTGCAACAAAACATCTGAAAGAGAAGAAGGAACTCTTGAAGAATATAAAATAAATAATTCTTGAGAATAACTTTTTCTTTAAAATAATTTAAGATTTATACAAAGTTAGCTCCAACCAAGCTGAGCTCTGGTTTGAAGCATGAGAATTTGGCAAAGCAGATTTATCTGACAAGGATATATGCTTTTTAATTTTTTTTCCTGCTAGCAGAATCAGATTGTAGTTTCCTCAGATGCATTCTTTCATCAAGTAGCAGATTATTTTTTCCAGAATTGTCTTTTCAGAGTTGTTTTTTGAGAAATTAACACTTGTTTCTCTCAGTCTCTGATCCTCAGCACTCAATGCACACTGGCTGTGTGATTGCCCAAACAAACGATGGCATCCTCCTTTCTTTTCTGTCCCTAACTGTGACTGTACCTACCTTGAATATTTGAATGCGGGAAATGACACATCAGACCCACCAATCTGCATGTGTGGCTGTTTAGGGAAATGAATGTAAAAGAAGCATGGGCACTCTGGATTAAAAATACGTGGAACTTCATGCAGTTACGAGAGAAACTTGGTGTATTTTCCTGCCTCAGCTGATCTTCCGCTAGCCTTTCTGAAGAACATTGTGGGCCAGGTCCCATTTTCTGGACAAAAAGATAGGGAAAAGAGTTCTAAATATGTTGGCTGTGAAATCTGAAATGATGTAAAATTTGCCTAGTCTTGAATTTTCTTTGAAACTTAGCTCATTTTCCCTCAAGGATTTGCTCCAGTTCCCACCCTTTCTCCAAAAAATATGGTTGGGCCAATCCGTAGTGAACTTGGACAATTTATGGCTCTGCACCAGTTCTGTGCAGAACTCTGTGACTTCAGATGGTTTTGACATGAAACCAGATGACGAATTTGCTCTGTCCCAAAACTTAGCATGCAATTCAGAGCAGGAACCCATGTGGACTGAAATTAGAACAAATGGTTTTGTAATCCCCTTCAAAGAGAAACAACCGAGCAGAGCAGCGGTTCTGTTAATGGTTCAAGGAAGCTCTGTTGATTAATGATCTCAAACTATTTACAAACAAAAATATCTGGAAATGAGTTCAAAAGGGATGTCACATTCTGGTCACTCAGGGAATTTTGACTCAAATATGAACACGTTGACAATTGCATAACTTGGATATGAAGTTCTGTCATTGATTTTTGTATATTCCCATGCTGTTGCAAACAGGAATTATGCCACGTAGAGAAGTGTTACAATGTCCTAATGAATTTTTCAGAACACAGCAATGACTCTAGGGGATGTTGTAGTACTTGAAAATATACAGTACTAGACTGGTACTAGTATTTTTATCTCACTTTTGGCTTTTGCTTCCCAGAATTTACTTGGAAATGACCTTACCACTTTTGGCATTAGGATTTTTAAATGTGGTTTGTGGAATACCCAATAAAGAAATGCAATTAACCAATTACAGTGTTGAGCGCATGGCAAATCATGTAAGAAACCTTAGCCACCCAGATAATACTAAGGAGTAATGTATGAACAGTATGTTCACTTCTGGGAATCTCTAGTTCTGAAAGCAGTAGATCTAGAACTGGTCCATGATATTTGCATTTCCAGCCATTTTTTTTTCTTTTTGGCTGCAACCTGGTATTTCTGAACTGCCATCAAAGCTAACGGATGGGTATCATTTTATGCCAAGGTGCAGCCTATTCACTTTTGTGGCTAATGGAAGACCTTTTAGCACTTTAACCTTCAGATCCATTCCTTGCTTTGTGCAACTCAAACTGGACCTTTCAAATAGGAGGTTTTAGGCAGAAATAGGATAGAAGAAAAGTTCACTATAAACTGCAAAAATTATCGAGGGATATTGGTGAAAGCAGAGAAGAGGGAAGAGGATGATTGTGTATGAATCTGAAATCTAAATAGACTTCAGTTCTGAAACACCGTCTGTGTTTCTTCTGGCTCTTTATCTCTTTGGAACAATATGTTCTGTAAACTCCATTTTTTTTTGTAATCTGTTGATCTTGGCAGAGAAATCTTATCTTTGAGTAGTTTACATGAGAGTGGAGTTACTCATTATGGACAGCCGTTCATACCTCCTATGAAGGTTTCATGAGCCGTTATGGATTGCCAGTAATGAGGGAGCGGCATACCAAGAGCTTTTATATGCTGCTGCTCAAGTTAGTGACCGCTGCCCTGAAGAAGTGACCAGCAGAAAGGGAAAACAGTGGGTTTTCTGCAAGCCTTCCCTTGTCCTGTGCCAAGCAGGAGCGGGGTGTTGATCTAGAACCCAGCCTGTGTGTGGCTGCCATTCGTTTGACAGCACTGACCAAAATTAAGTTTTTAATCTTTAAGGAAATGCCCAAGCAAGACAAAATGACAGCAGCAAAAAGTACCTAACTAAGCAAAATGAGTCACAGCATAACAAAACAAAAGCCTGTGCTGTTAAATTTATTTTCCTGTTTCTGTCTGCATGGTATTTTAATTGCTTAAACTTTAAAATGTACATATTTATGTACACATTGAATATTTGAGATCCAGTATGAGGCTACCTCAGCAATATAGCTCCAAATTCCCTGTGGTTTGATTTTTCTATTTAATGCATGCATTTCTAGGATATTTTAAATTATTTTAGTGTGCTGATCAAGATGAGATTAAGAGGTATCTTGGTCACGGACCGCAGCTGCTTGTGAAGGCAATGGGTATGCGAAGGTTCAGTCCTCTTTAATTATACAAACACAAGCATGACAGGGTCCAGTGGTTGCAAACTGAAGTCAGGAAAAAGCTAACAAGGAAACAAAATGTAAATTTTTTTACACTGAGCATAATTAGATATTGGAACACTTTCCTGAGGGTGGAGGTAAATTCTCCCTTCTCAGGACTCCAATTCTTTCTGAAAGAAATGCTGTGACTCAGCTCTCAGCTGCTGGCTCTAAGCGAGGAACCACACTACGACAAATTTCTGAATGGTTAGAGCTGCTTCTCCTCTGTTTTAATTTCAGTTTAACATGTAATTCCTCTGCATGAAGATTACTACAAGATGAGGAAATGCCAGAGGCAATAGAAGGGAACCAAATTTGCACTTGGCTGCAACCTTTCTCCTGGAGAGACTCATTCAGGAACAGCAATAAGGTACATCTGAGTGTGCTGGTGGCAACAGAGAGGTGCTGCAAGTGAAAGTACCGGGAGAAGGTGAAACGGTGTGAGATAACCTGCACATCAGAGAGCAGAGGAGAGAAACCACTGGAAGCCTCCGAAGAGGACATGAGAAAGAATCAGGGCTCCTGCTTCATATAGGGTATAAAATTAAAAGATGGGAACATTTCTCATTATGTGGCAATAATTTCACCATTTTTGTGGTTTATGAAGTCACCAGAGTTCTGTGGGAGTTTAACGCCTCATAATTCACAGATGCCTGTAGGATGTGCATGGGCCTGTGTGCATGTGTCTGTGCAATGCCGTTTTCCATGTGCGAGTTGCTCCGTTGGCCCGTTTGGGTGGCAGCAGAGCAGAGCAGCGGGGGGATGCCTTTGGAGGTGTCTGTGCCATGGCCCATGGGGAACATGTCTTGCCCTGCCTCAGCAATCACATCGAGGAGGAAAGGCTGGTCCACAGTGGACCACATTGGCTCTTTGTCAGCTGGTTGCATATCTCAGCGGCATCCGCTATTCCCTTGGCAATAGCTGAAGTTACATTACACATATGAACACTAGGCTTAAAACCACTTTTAGCTGTGCTGCTTGAAGTCCTGCCTTCTTTATGGCACCAGTGATGGTGACTCTACAGAGGTTTGGGGGCGTGCACTGAAGGGTGAGAAGTCTATGTGAACTAAAATGGTGTGGGGAGCTCCTAGAAATCCAAAATTCCATGATGTTTCTGACATGCCTCATTCCAGAAATGAAAGGGAAAATGAGAGCCCAAACACTGAGCCAGGGCCAGATCCAGAGGCTTATTCATCATTTGGCTTAGTGGCCAAAAGATAATCTCATGATTTTGTAGATCCTGAGCTTTTTCCCATAATGCTTTAATTGCAGGCATGAAATGGAGTAGCCCAAGAGCTGCTCTGACATGCCCTGAGTGCAAAAGGCCTCAGAAAGTTATCAAGCACAATGTTTTCTCAGACAGCAGGATACCCTGACCTTGCCCTGTAGGATGGGAAAAGGCTCAGGGACTCCTGAACTCCTGAACATTAAGACTTTTCCAGCACCATAATGATTCTCCAGGAAACTTGGGGCAACTCTGAGAAACTGGGATAATACAAAGTTGCTCTCACCCACATAAGTGTCAGGTTTTCCTTTGGGTCAGAATTCATTTTTTTAATGCTTAATGACAGGAGGATTGCAGTCGTTTTTTCTACTCTCTTTATCATTCAAGCTGGCCAACTTTTTGTAAAAGCTTGTTAACTCATTTTGATAAGGGGAATTCCCACAGCCTCTATCTCACAAACAGAATAGCAATTCCCATTGATAAAGTGCTGTGAGATCATATTCCTGACTGCTGCTTTTTAGCAGCTTTTAAAGTTGTCTGCACAACTGAGACAAAGAATTCATTTTAACTCCAAGGTTTGTCAACGTATTTCCGAGAAGGATGTACAGTTCCATATTAAAACAGGAATAGGAATGTCAAAGCCACACTAAGTTGTCTCCTTCTCTACCATTCTTATGAATTAATTACTAACTGAAATAGTGAGGGATCCATGTTATCCATGCCTGATGTTCACTTAGGCCTGCAGGAAAGGAGGCAATGCATATTGCTATACACCGACTCGCTGATGACATTTTATGAAGCCACTCGAGAGGGCAAATGTGTTTGGTGAGCTGCGTCACTTGGGTGTTTGCTGGTTTTTGGCTAACTGGCAGCCTCACATACTGTTTAGTGTAACCCTTCATGACCTGCATCTGTTTTACCAAAAAAACCAACCGCTTCTTTCACTGGAGGTGCCTACTGATAAAGTCTAGGGTTTTAGTGACATTGGTAAATGTCACCTGAGCATCTTCTCTCTTGCTGGGATAGGTGAATTAATTTGACCAATTTCCAACCCACCTGAAAACTAAGATGAGATGCCAGAGAGCATTTTACTGTGAAGGGATTGAAAATGGGGAGAAAAGAAAAATAAAACAGGATAAAAGACAGGGCAGAGAGAAAAAAAGAGCATAAAAATGAATATTCCAGTGATAGGATGCAGCATATGTGAATGTGCATACGACATCTACTACTACTTAGTGTTGGAGCAGTCGTCCTATTCCTAATTCAAAAGACAGCCTCCCATTTAGCAAGGAAAAAATCACACACACCCTGCCAAGACATAAAAAAGCTTAAAATGTATAAGGAAAAAAATATTGTTAACTCCATTTACAAGGATGAAGTAAAAATTCAAAAATACTCGTATTCCTTGGGATTTTACCATTGCAGTATAGAAATAGTTTACATCTTAAGGCATGCATGTGCTTAATTTTAAGCACACCCTGAGGGTCCGTCCTTTGGGGCACAATAAGGAGAAAGGGACAAGTCTGAGCCAGATCTACACAGCCAGACCCCTGGCAGATCCTGTCTGGGCAGCAAGCTTGCAGGTGTAAAGCAAGCGTGGTTTAATCTGATGTGCAAGCGTCCGCCCAGCTCAGGTCTATTTGTTTCCCATCACATCATGAGACTGCTGAATAGTCCATGGATACACTTCAGTACAAACATCCAACTTCACACTCACTAAGAGAGCACCTAGATGCCTAATGTTTCTGCAAATGGGGACGTTTAAATGCGTGTCTGGCTACTGCAAAACACAGTGCTTTTTATTCCCTTGTTCTGAAGGTATTTCTCCGTGTTTGGGGTTTTTGCTTTGGGAAGTGCTTTGCTAGATGCACGTGCCTGAAGTTGCATACAGGCTTCCTTCTGCACATGCCGATGAAACTGTTTCCCACTAGATTCAACTACTTCTTGTGACCACTTTTCATGGACTTCTCTGGAGCAAAGGCCATTTTAGATCCTGTGGATCAGAATCCTAGATTAGTAGAGTCTTTGCAGATTTATCATTTGCACTGCTCCTGGTGCTGCCTGTCCTGGTATGGACCAAACCATCTCTGGCTGTCTCTGCACCCAAGGGATGCAGCATGGTTCGCAGGGCAGGCTGCAGCCCCTAATCCTTCTTTTCTTGCTCTTTACCATTGCTCTTAACTCAGCTCATTAGATGAAGGCCATTGGGAAATGTCCAGCGGCATGGCAGTGGGTCACAGCCCTTGCACACCGGCGCAAGCTGCAAGTGGTAGAGACCAGCTGAGTCTGACTGAGCTCCCCAGGGCCTGTGTTACTTCTCAAAATAAGATTTATTCCGCTAAGTCCCCTGGCAGCCTTTGAAAATGCTCCTCCAGTGCAGAGTGGGAGAAATGAAGAAAAATATAAGGGTTAGGAGTCAGACCAGTCGTAAAGAGAAAAAAAAAAGGACTAAATGTCTTCAAAATGCATGAGAAAATTAAGCTTTTTAACCTTCAGATAAGATGGGGAAGGAGGGAGTTCTTTGAAAATGCTCGTGCTCTGAATAGACCATTTTCCTTGATTTCAGTTTCTTAGAAAAATAAAATATTTGGTGTTTATGTACTTTGTCATCTTTTTCTCCATTGTTAGCCTCTCTTTTTCCTTTCATCAGCCAAGATAAGGCAGAAGGATAGGTATGGAAAGGTATTTGAAAACAGGGGAAAATGTGTATTTTCTTTATAGGAAAAGAAGAAAAAAGGAGAAAAATTGAAGAAAGGAAAATAAACGTCAATATTTGAATTTGAGAACAATACAAGGTGAAGCCTTTGATTTCACATTCTTTTCAGGCTTTTTATCCAAGGAAAAGAAAAAAAGCACTACATTTCCCATGAAAAATATCACAAGCATGAAGCTATTTTTCATTGAAAGCAGACATTGCTGATGAAAAATGTCCCAGCCAGCTCTGCAGAAAGCTGTGCTGTAGTTGGCCTACACTTGCAGCACACAGCTTAGCTCCATTTCAGATCACATGCAGATTGTTGTCTGCCCAAAACCCCATTTTTGCCCCATAAAACTTAATTCCTAATCCATGGGAAGAGCGAGGGTGTTTGCAGAAAGTAGCCAGCTGGAGAAGAGCTCTGCTTCTGCTCATCTGCACCAAGTGATCGCTTCTGAAAACTCACCTGCTCCGCATTGAGGCCAAGCCTGACACTTCTGGGCACGTGGGACCTGTTGCCCTTGTCCTCTGGGAGAGTAAAACTGTAATATTGAACAAGTTAATGAGCTCCTTGTCTTCAGGCAAACACTCTTGGTTTCTATCATTCAAAGAACAAGGCGAGGTAAATGCAGCGTACTCATCCAGACTTTGATTTTAACCATGTCTTTGGGTTTCTGTGAATGGCTTTGAGAAGGCAGACTGTGGGTCTCATGGAGAAACACTCTGCTTTGAAGGTCTTCTGCTAGAACTTCAGAAAAGATGATCAGCTTCTGATCTGGATAGCTTTGAATCATAAAACCTCCTGAGAGTTTTAGGCATAAGAATAAACCGTGGTCTTGCCTATAACCAGCGTCGCACTTCTCTGCCTCGGCTTCCCCGCTCATGTAGCTGTCGCCACGCAGAAAGTCAAGCTGAAAAGTGTTTCTGCTTTGCCTTAAATAACTTTAACACCCTGTCTTTGGTCTTTACCAACTTTAAGGACCACAGGGAATAGTATTATTTTGTCATCTGGAGAAATGGCAACTGAGTGAACGCATATAGCAAGTTGGTTGGTTGCACGATGATTTCTTTTTCATTCATGTAATCCTGCCACAGATTCTCACAGGGAATTTATCCTGAAATTTTTCCTTCTTCTTTGAAGAAGCTAGCCATTAATGATCATTGCCAAATTGCTTCAAATCTACTTTTAACTGCATTTGCATTCTCACTGGATTGCTTTTAGCTCTTCTTAAAGCAGCAGAGTGCTATGAGCGTGTAGGCAACACTGATGGATATGGGCGTCATGGTGTTTTCAAAAAGATGCAGATTTTTGTAGAATGTAAGTCCTGGAGTTCCCTGAAACAGGGATTCATGAGCTTTTGCTACCACAGAAACCCAAGGGCACCACAACGCTGTGCCAAATCCAGCACCTACCCCCTCCCTGGGTGCCAAGCACACCGCATGCTGGCCCAAGGAGACCAGCCGCCCTCCTGCCTTTGCGAGTCTTCTGAAATGCAGATTTTTCATACCCTCAGCTCACGATTGCCCCGAAAGGCCGGTGCGTGACGGCTGAGCCATCTGACGGCCTGTCCACCAAGATGTTTGCAGACAGGCTGCAGCTGGGGTCCGGGCAGAGCCCTCCTGGGTGGGAGGCCACCACTGCCCCGAGGGAGCCTGCTTTGGGAGCAGGGACCTCTGCTTTCACCCTCCACTTTGTTTATCAGTTCCTAGCTAATGAGCCCTTCTCCTCACAAAAGAAACTTATCCAGAGTGATAGTAAAGATGAGAGCTGCAGTAAACCAAGGAGAGGGGAAACGTTTGAACTCGGGGTCTTCAGCCCAGCTAAGTGGAGGGGAGAGTGTTGCTGCAGTGAAAGGACTATTAAAAATACAAAGTACAGACTCTCTGGGGCCTCAGATGTTGTTTTACCCCATGAAACATGATTTCTTATTTTTAAATAGCTGTCATGCTTGTTAGTTTAATTTATCCCTTCTCAGCTGCAAACTACAACATTTTATGAGCCTGACTGAGGACATTTTCACACAGGCTCTGTGGCTTTGTGCACAGCCCTGCCAGAGTCAGGCTGGGCTAAGCCAGGGTCATATTTTGTGCTCAGTTATACCCCTGCAGCCTGGCTCACACCAGCCCAGAGCCCAGCGCAAAGCCCATGAGGTTACTCCGCTCTTTAAAAAGGGTTTTGGAGAGGAAACACCTTGAAACCAGCCTGTGGTGTCGGTTCTCTTGTGGTATCGGAGACTCTAAGAGGATGATGCTACTGGGTTTTTTTTCTGATTTTGCCCAGCAATTTTGTTTTCTGCTAGATTTTTGGAGCAGTCAGATAACCAGGTCTGCTGTAAAAAATCACTGCAAACTCTGTTACCCACAAAGCTTGCGTTGTCGGAGGGGGCAAAGGTGGGGAGATGCTCAGGGCTTGCATCAAGAGCAGGCACACACGTTCTCGTTTGGTTTCAGCTGGTGTCTAGCCACGTGTGGACACTGCTAGGCTTATGTTAAGAATAGCAAAGCCAATTCTTAACACCCTTGTCACCAATGCAGAGACACAGTACCTGGGAGCAGAGCCAGGTGAGCTTGAAAGCTCCCCAAATATGTGCAGCTTGGCTCCTTTTTGTATGAACACAGCTGCTTGGATCCAGACTAGTGGTTCCAGCTTCAGGGACCCAAGTTACAGGTATATTACTCTCTACTCTGTGCTGTGCCCTAAACATTTTGTCCCAGATTGTGCAGGAGGACTGTAGCTGAGGCAGGAGCCTGAACTTTTGAGTCTTTCACATCCCAGCTCCTTGCCTGGATCCTTCCTTCTTTCTTCGTTCTCGCCATAGGTGTCTGCTTTCAAAGGCATCCCACAAAACTGTCAGCAGTTACTCTGCTGAGCTTCCCTTCCAGCAGGCAGATGGGGGTGATGGGCAGAAGTACTCACTGCCTTGAACTTCCCCTGTGCAACATGGGGGCCAGGTTTGCAAATGAGCCGAACCTGTGCTGCTTTGGTGCAGAACACTGGGCAGAGAAAAGCTTTTCTCAAGGAAGACTGATAGCTTGAGCCACAGAAATGATACAGGCTGTGACTGAGCCTAATTAGAAGGGCAAACAAAATAAGAAGTTCCTCCCTGCACTCTGCCTGGTTAAGGCCCATACGTCTGACCTTAGCTTTTCATCAGCTGCAGATTCATTCAACAAATCTAAAACCACTTTCCAGGGGGGAGCGTAGGATTAGACACCGAGGAGCCAGAATTGTTGGCTGTGATCAATAATCTGATTGTCAGTTCCTAGGTTTTCACAAAACATACATTGCGTTATGTGAAGCAAAACCAGAAGCAGATCTTTTTGTAATACATGGGAGGGCTTTACAGGGAGCCTTCCTTGAGGCAGACACAGGCAGGAGGTATCTGGAAATCTGGAAGACATGAGAATGAAACGATGACTGATAGAGAAAGAGAGACCACAGAAGACATCTGTAAGCCTAACCACATGAGAGACCCAGAGGCAACTTCAAAACCACTAGTACAGCCACTCTAGGACAGCTTCATTGAATCAGCATGCTATAGAAATATCATTCAGGGCTTTGTATTGATACAGGATGATGACTGCAGTATGGGGAAAACAACCCATCTGGACTGAATGAAGTGATAAACACAGAGCGGTTTGATTTGCTTATGGCACTGCCAAGGCTCTAGAGCCAGCTCTCTGGGTTTCCATTGTTTTGATTCAATTCGGCCTTGGTCAACCCCCCCTTGCTCTCCTGCCATAAGGAAAGACACAGAGGGTATAGGGAAAGGTAGGCAGTTCAACAGCTCTTGGATTGTGAGTGTACGCTAATGCAAAGGTGAAAAGCCCTGAAAATGTGAAGGCTGTTAAAATGCGGTTTGAACACAATGATGGCTTGGCATCGTTCTGGTGGAACAGAGATTTTCCACTCTTATTGGCAATAAGGTGTTTTAATGCAGCTCTTTGGAACCGGGGGGAAAAAAAAAAGAAAAATATTAAAAATTAGCATATAACTGGCTTTAGGAAAGAAACTTAAAGCTTGGAGGATCCCCAAATTATTTAAATCTTCAGCTAAAGCTCGTAAGATCGATGAGGTTGTTTACCTCACCAGGTGAACCACTCTGAGGATCTCTGAGGAGGGAAAAGCCAGCATTCCCTCTAGCTTGAATCAGTTCCCAAGAGCTCAGTGGGAAGAGTAGGAAGTGAAAGCGTTCGTTAAGTAGCAATTCTCGCTGCGATGTTGTTCATTCATCAGCAAGGAATAGCTAGCTGGAATGAGAGGCTTTAGGTGAATCTTCCCTGCCTCCAAACAATAGGGGAGCAACACCGAACACTGCTGCATGCCAATGGCCCGTTTAATGGAGGCTGGGCCGATACCTGCAAGAAAGGGAGGTCCCTGATAAACCCAATGCATCCATATGAAGGACAGCCTCAGGGGCTGTGAATGTGGGAGATTTCACAAGAACCAATATGTACCTCAAACCACTTTCAAGTAATGCCTCACCCAAAGCCAAGAAAAGGCAGTGAAAAATTTTCCATCCATCTTCATAGGTGATAGATGAAATCCTTGCACAACGGGAGGGATGGCTGCGGGAGAAAGCATCGGTGAAATATGGCCCTGTTTCAGCCAGGGTGTCTGCCCCAGCTCCATGGGCTCTGCAACAGGTCCCACGGCACCGCCTCGCCTCGGCAAAGCACTAAGTGGCCGTGATACCCTATACGTAACATCTGCTCAGCAGCCCTTTAGCATCACACAGTTACTAATAGGGTCTGTCTTGTAAGTAAGGGATGGCTGTGCCAAGCATGTAGCCGGTCAATAGTTTTCCTAAACAGCCTGTCTCTCAGAAGAAGGCTACATAATGAACGAGTGTCAGTAGGTCACGAGTTAGAAACAGATTTTGTCTTGCTGGGAAAAGTTATGTTTACCGATCATTCATTAGGTGTCCCAGATGGATGCCACCGGGCAGAAGGATGGGGAGGGAGATCACTACAGCACTATCCCAAGTGACCCTAAAAGAGCAGAAATATTAGCAAATGGGTATTTCTTTTTGTTCCTTTGTTTTATATCTGACTGGGTATATTCTAGTGAAAAATGCCATGCTCTCCCTTGTAAAAATGGTAATGATTTTTGCTGTGACTTTAATTTAGGCATCCTGCAGCTTGTACTTTTTGGATGGTCGATGTGATAACCCCAGCTGGGTAGCACCTCATGACCTTTTCAGCATGGTCAGTTGGGATATAAAACATAGCTGGCCCATGATGAAAATTTTTTACTTCCTTACCAGCTCAACCCTGGGCTCCTTGCAGTTCTAAAATGCTTTCACCTACTCACTTATATGAACATTTTTCAGCCCAGAGCAAACCACAAAATTAAAAGGAAAGACTTCTCCAGAGCGATTAGAGCTGGGTTTATGAACCACGGTGTTCATTTTCTGTGGATTATGGGTGAGATGATGCAAAGGAAACTTCCACAAGGTATGATTCAGAAAAAAAACCCCACACATTTGAATTTTTACAGAATTCAAACACATCTTTTACTAATCTGTGGAGTGTTTTGCTCAGGAAAAAAATGTGACAACTGAGGAGCATGTGGGGTAAAGCAACCCACTCTGTATGGTGGCAAGACGCAATGTAGCAGCAACCAAGGGGTATGTGGGCTAACACAGGAGTTCACCCAACTGCTTCTAGAGGAACTGTCTTTTCTTCCCCTCAGATTTTGTGCCTATGGTTAGTCCCTTGCCCATCACAAGTGGGGAGGTTGGGCCAACATGTGGACAGAGCTCACAGATATGACAGTGAGCACAGTGGGAGGCAGGCCAGATTTGTTCTGCTGGTTTGCAGGTGGAGGATGCCAAGTGAGATGCCAGGTCCTCAACACCCTCATGAGCATAGGCTGGGCTCTGCAGAGAGCTCTGGTGTCTTCCCTAGGGTTCTTCTCCCAGCAGCCAAAGCAGGAGTCATTTGGCCATGGTGTAGCTCCAAGCTCACCTGCAGGTCCATTCAGACCCAAAGCAGAAGAAAAAGGTATTTCTAGGGCAAGGTGAAATGGACACCTGAAATAGGCATAAATGCCCATTTCTCCACATCAGGTACAAAGGCAGTCTAGAGCTGTTACATCATGTATATACATTTATATTTCCCATAGCTGAAGTTTGGCATGACAAATCCCTCTCTCATGGCTCAGTCTCATAAAGGACTGAAGTAGCTGAAATTTAAACAGACATTTTGCCTAAGGTCTGCTTGAAGTGTTTATTTTCTTCTTCCTCTCCTGTGAATCTAATCCTAGATGCCCATTGACCCAACTAATTCCCACCTTGACAAGGCAAGGTGCTATACCTTCCTCAACTGGAGTCAAAGTAGTTAATTATCTGTAGGATTGGCCCACTCTTAGTTATATTGGCTCCACTGGATGTAGACAGGCAATTTTGGGGGTGAACAGACAGAGGAAAGAACACCACCTCTACAGTGCTGTCCCCTCAGACTGTGATGTCTCAGAAGTCCCAGTGCCTGGATGGCAGGAGACAGCAGAGAAATGTGGTAGAAGCTCCTTTCCATAGCTTAGTCCTACTTCTTTACAAATACATGCCAGAAGGCAATGAACCCGAGTGCAGGGCACAGTCCTGAACATGGGGAGGTGGGTGCAGATGTCATGAAGAGTCACCGTGGAGACACTGGTGGTGTCTCATGTTGTCCCAGAGTGGAGTGTGAAGGGTCTGAGGAACCTGAGATAGGCAAAGCTGAACCGGTTTCCCTCGAAAATGTATTTTGTCTTAGCTCACTGTCTATCCTTGCAGTACAGAAGAGAGTCAACTTTGTGGACAATTCAAAATAAATGCTGGATTTTGCCAGCTAGCTTGACCCTCATTTTTTAAGCTGGTAAGATCACCTCCAAAAATTGTGCTAGGAGAGCTCCAGGATTGCCAGCGTAGCTGTGTCTACCAGATCCTTACAAAAGTCCCACGCTTTTTCATTCCCACAGTATTTTGCTGCAGTTTTCTCCATTTTATATGTGGAAAATAGAGATTTATGACAACTGAATGTGAAATTCATTTGTGCCCGAGTGGCATGCACTATGGCGGGGGGAAAGCCTGTGCTGGAATATGATGCTGACAGCAGGGGTTTGATGCTCATGCCAATGCCCACCGGACTGCCCGTCTGCTGTTGGCCTTAAGAAAATCCTCAGTGAGTAACAAATTCATCTGCGTGTCACCATAAAACATATTGGCCCCAGATGAGCGGAGCTTTGCTAAGCCAGGCGTGTGTTTGGCTCTTCGTCCTCATCCCTCCCTGCTGCGAGAGCAAGTGGAGGGCAGGGAAGGGAGCGGGGAGTCAGCGCTCAGACTGGACGAGGCAAGGCGATGCTCTCCAGGTTATTATTGTTCTAGTAATTAGAGCTATAGGAATCCCCATTATTCCCAGGATGCTTGCACAGAAGCTGTTTGTATTCCGCAGACCTCCCCAGGTACTCAGAGTGGATTTACCTAGTGCAAGGTAATTTGTAACCCTGTCGTCTGTGTATTTACTATGGGGTGCACACGCTCTAAATGGGAGCAAAAAATCTTAGGGATGGGGGGAGATGAAGGAGGAGGGATTCTTTGCCCTGATGAATTGAAGTGTTGTTTGAAAGAGGCAGACAGGATTCCTGATATTGCTTCGAGTTTGGAGGCCACAGCCAGGAGGGGGAGGGGGAAAGGACAAGTCCTTTAATGAGAAAGGCTTGGGGTTTTTTTCTTCCCCCCCCCCTCTTTTTTTTTTGCTAGCAAT
>NW_009260399.1:180009-181950 GCF_000687185.1 Egretta garzetta | reverse complement strand
CCCCCCCCCCCCCTTTTTTTTTTTGCTAGCAATTTTAATTTTCACTAAAACCTCCAGCCCATTCAGGCTCCTGAGAATACAGTTGGGCTCTCAGCTGAGGTCTGCATTTATTAAAATCCCCCCGTTAGGCTGGGAATGCGGGCTGGTTTCTGTAGTGGTGTCACCGCCGGTGTTACGGGTCTCCTGGTTCTCACATTACGCACCACGGACTCCACCACTCCGCATTAGCGAGGCCCAATTAAACCAAGCAGTTGATTAAACAAGCCAATCAGGGTAATTAGTTTAATCAGATTCCCTTGGTAGCCAGCACTGAACTGCTTGTAAAAGGCAGTTGAAGAATGAAGTGCACCTACTTAAGCTCCTATTTTATTTTATTTTTTATGCCCGAGGTAATTAGAATTACCCATGGCGAGCCGAAAATCCAAAGGCCCAAATGGGGAGCGGGGAGGACGATTAATGAAGGCGATGATGTGTGAAGCAAACAGAAAGGAAGACAGGATGTGTGGTAAACAAATGGAGAGGAGGCAGCCCTCTGGAAAGGGGCATAATGCGCGGCCCCTCCGCCCCGCTCCACGGCTCTGTCTGAAGTGGCCGGAGACGCCAGGGTTTGGGGGAGAGAAGGGCACGTTCCTTCTCTCTCCCCGGTGCCGCTTCTGCTGCTGAGCCTTGCATGGGAAGGCTGGGATGAATGGGAGGGATTTTGCAGCTGGTTGCTGCCGGTGGGCATCCTGCACTGTCTCGTGTCGTCTTCTTTTGCATCCTTTTTGGTGCAGAACCGAGTGCTAATGTGAGACAGGGGACCAATCCATGGGTTGGACAGGTTGGGCCTCTGGACCTTCTCCTCCTCCCAAGAAGGCTGGGCAGAGGGATGGGACACCCGGCTGCTCTATATTATGGGTCCACATTTCCAGGACTGCCTTTCTGCTTTGACAAGTGATACACCTCTCATTTCAGCTTGCTAATTTTACTTGCCTGTCAGATGTTGCAATTATGCAGAAAAAAGCTGAAGCTGAACATTTTTCAGTGTCTTTTGTCTCACTAAAAGAAGCCCAGATTTTTGACTTCGTATCCCTGCTAGGGATAAAAGTAAATTTAATAGGCTCGGTTTGTCAGCTGCCCAGAGTCACCAGGGAAAACTCAGGAGATAGGGATTTCAGTTCTGTTTCTTCCACAGACCCACTCCTTGTCAGCAGCTGTAGAGGGTGCATAGGGAAGAGCAAAACTTCAGAATAAGATGCAGTGATGCTACCCCAGAACATCCTCCCCCCACCTCCAGCAGTCTGGGACTTGAGATCTTGGGAGCTTTTTATTTAATGGTGATATGTTCTTCTTGAATAGTCCTCATTGATTTTTTTCACCATATCAAAATGCTTTTTAAATTCGCTTTCTGCACGCAGCGCTCCTGCAGCAAGGGCTTCCACAACTGAACCACGCATGGGGCAAAGAGCTGTCTCCTTTAGCTCGTTCAGATCTGAGCAAACCTGAGACATTTTTTTGTGACCTTAATCCCTGAAGAAAAGTCATTCTCTACCTCTGGCCAACTTTGTCCATATTTCTGCTGTATCCTTTCTGAGGTGGACAGACCCAAACTGCTTACAGCATTCAAGGGGTGGGTGTTGCATGGATTTGTACAAATGAATGCTGCAATGATGCTTTCTGTTACGTTCCTACTCATTTTTCTGAATGGAGCTATATTCGGTCTCAGTAATCTACTGAAGCAATGAGTTTCACAAGTCAACTCAGCAGCGTGAACATGCTGATCATCTGTTACTACCTTCAGAAATTCAGAGATGGAACAAGAAGGTCTTATACCGTTGTTCAAAGCTGTGGACTGTAAGCAGTATGTTGCCATAAAGCATCCAAACCTGTCCAATCCATCTGTTTACGCTCAGGTCACTGTGTTGCAGTGTGCTAAATTACCCCCAGCTGTCCTGGATGAAA
>NW_009260399.1:177206-179933 GCF_000687185.1 Egretta garzetta | reverse complement strand
CTTGAATCGCTAACACACTTCTAAATGGATCCTTTTTTCATTTAAAGCCCCATCCAATCTAATCTCACTCCACTTAGAGCACCATGCATTTATGAAGCTTTCTCACTATATTTAATGAGTGGCCAGAGCCTACCACCCCCAAAAGGTTACAGAGAAACTTCTCTGAAATAGGCATTTTCTATTCTCCTAGCTCATTATTTCCTCACACAATAATTTTCAGAACTGTATCAAATACATTACCCAAAGATATTCTTGCAAAGCACTTACAGTAATTACTTTTACCTAATACGCTGCAGCATAGCACTCAGAAGAGCTACTTTCCCCAGCAGCTCTTACCAATCAGCAGAGGAAAACAACCCGGCATCACCAGGCTGACTGTTGGAGTCTGATAAAATTGAATGATTAAATGTTCTTGTCTTGTTTTACCATGGAAGTGTTTTGGGTTGCTGCACTCTTTTAAAAACCTTTGTCTGCTTATGCCCTTCTGTTTATTGCAGGGAGAGAAGTGTTTGTAAAGGCTTCATCCAAGCCTTCCAAGAAGGAAACCAGACTTAGATGTGGCGTAAGCAGACAAATCTATCTTGCATGTTATGCCTGTCTCAGGCACATAAACTGCGCCCACACTTCTCACAAAGGACAACAGTCAGTCCTTGACCCTCAGACCAAGTGGCATGGGCAGCCCACCAGGGTGGTTCTTATGGCACGGGACGTAAATGGGATCAGTGGTGAATACACAGCAGAGTGGCAGGGAACACTGAAGGTGCAAAGCCTACTGGGATAGGTTTGCAGGACTGAAAAACAAAGGGAGTCAAATCTGAGGCATCAGATCGGTTCCTGGAGAGACCTATTCCCAGAACTATGCCTTGGGTTGATTTCAGAGAGATCTGGCTGGAGCAGTCCAAACCTGACAGGGAGCAATCGAACAACAAGGCAAGGCTTCACAGACATCTGTTTATCAATGTAAATGCACCCAGACAAAATGCTTGAGGCATTGGGTAGAATGTAGGTAATGTAGGAAGACATAAAAAACGGGTCACAAGGGAAAGAAAAATGTTTTCCACTGGAAGTGATTTACTCTGACCAAGTAGATCTCATCTCTGGATCTTTGGATGTATCCAAAGGTTGTTAATTTTTTTAATGAGCTGGGAAAGTAGAGGGCACCAGTAACACCATGAAAACAGATGACTTCATTAAGAGTTGGCTGAGTCGATGTTTTTTTTTCCCCCAGGAGGCCAATAGATTTCATTAGGAAGCAGGAAATGGCTCAGAGAGCAGCTATGAGGGTTTAATTCCAGGTGGAGGTGGAAAAGACCAAGAATGAGTGGTGGAGTTGGGGACACAGCCTCAAAAGACCATGAGACGTGGCTGGGAATGGGGATCACAGGCGGTCACAGCCTGACTGAGCTGAGACAGGGGCAATGTGCCTACAGCCTCAGCCCCACTGTTTAAGTGCGCAGCTCTTACAGGAGGGATGTCCTGGTAAAGCAGGTCCTTGAGGAGGAGCTCCTGTGGAGAGGTCTTGCAGACTCCCCTGTTACTGGACAGTTTAAGGTATTTTGCATGTAACTTTCAACATGTGGGTGGTATTTGAAGTTTTTTGGACTGACCTTTTAAACTCACCAGTTCTTAGGTGTGTTTGGCACCAGGTTTTTTCCTCTGGTGGTTATAGAAAAGGTGTTCAGAAAACCCGTGAAATTTGAATCCAAGTCCTAATTCCTCGAACTGTCTCAGTCTAGGCTTTGGTTCTCTGTTTGAAATAAATTTTAAGTCTCCCAGCGCTCCCTTTGAAAACACACACAAAATCCTCCGTCCCTGGAACAATGACAGGGGACCGGGAACATCTGCGCTGGAATGGCCATAGCAGGCGTGCTGTACAGTACCGTGTGTCAGCTTTACACATTCCCATTAATCCCACATCCGCGCTGGGTTTTACCCATATGAAGACAACCGCCTATGCAGCAACGCTAGCAAGCCACTCCTGACCTCGTCCTTGTAACCCACAATGTAGACGAGATATCTGTGATGCTGAGAGAATGAAACGCTTCAGTTTTACATGAAAAAAGGGTATTCAGGCTTCTAGGCCCAGGAGTACAAATTATTAATCACTCCTCACAAGGAATCCGCAGATGGATGTTTAGCACTATTCACCGCGACATAACTGCAAATCAATTAGTTCATTTTGTCCTACCCTGAGGCTGTCTGGCAGACAATGGCAATGTCTTGTGCAAACGCTTTTATAAAGAAGACACAGGGGGAAGGAACCACAAAGGCCATTGGTTCTAACGAGCAATTAGGAAAGTGTGCAGGGCTCGCTTTCTTTTTTTTCCTTCTTCCCCCTTTCTTTCTTCAATTCATTCCGAGGCTCTAATTCTGAAAATGATGCTTTTCTTCCCGACTTCCTGTTTGTCAAATGAAGTGCTAATCAGCGGCTTACAGCTCTCTAGCCAGCAAGGGGAGGATGAGGTAAGAAGGAGTTGCGAAAAGTGGAGAGCCGGGGGAACAATGCGGGGGAAACAATGCTCGCTTATGCTCTTCAGGCCTTCTGGGCAATGGGGGCAGCATGCAACTCCCAGGAAAAATAACCTGCCCAAAACGACTTGGTGGTGATGCTCAGGGGAAGGAAGCCCCTTGCTCCAGGGAAGGTGGTGAGTGCTACCCAAGCGAGTCTGGTCCCCCATGGATCGAAATGCCTCAAATGCCTTCCCTTGGTCCCTGTGCAAGCAGTAG
>NW_009260399.1:176875-177183 GCF_000687185.1 Egretta garzetta | reverse complement strand
GGGGGTGACCCCATCTGCCCTCTGGAGGGAATGGATCCCCTTCCAGCACTGACAGAGCGGCTAAGGGAAAGACACTCCTAGCACAGACAACTCGTTGCATGCCTAAAAACAGGAGCAGTGAAGCCAGGCTGGGCCAAGCTACCTCCACCTTCAACTTTACTTGGGAAGAGCTCAGTGAGAATGGCCCTGAGGTGTCTCCACTGAGGACAGGTCTTGCTCATGTACTGCAAGCAGCCCCTGCCTCTCAGCTAAAGACGGATGCAGAGCGAATACAGTACCACACCACAGATTTGCTTTTAAACTTTCAT
>NW_009260399.1:175715-176824 GCF_000687185.1 Egretta garzetta | reverse complement strand
CTATATGCCCTTCCCAGGAGATCAGCCTTCAGGGTTCCCTTCCCTTTGCCCTTAAGGTCCCTCTCTGTCGCGGTGCTTGCAAAGTGCTCTCAACAGCAGACAGCAATGCCTCTGGGGGCAAACCTCCCTGACTTCCCATGCCCTTCCTTCTCTGCTCTCTTACATTTCATCTGCCTATGCTTTGAATTCAGGAATTGTGGGGGTAGGGGCAACTTGTAGAACCTAATAAAGTGGGACTGAACCTTGGCTGTGACATTTAGCTGTTAGTGCAGTATAAATCTCTGGAATAGTGGCAGGGCATTATTGATATACCCCGGGTGCCCAGAGACTGGCTGGGGTGGGGATCCCTCGCAGTGCATCCCTAGGGGATCCCTAAGCACATTTTCACTTCTAAGCATTGCACTGTGCTGGACTGGGGCCTAAAGGACTACAAACTGCGGCAGTCCTCTTTGCTCTGCTCGGACTAGAGATTGCTGATGCCTGCAATCAGATATCCACAAACACTGCGTCATATAAAACCCTCATATTTACTTGTGTGCTGCCAATCTTCTTTTTCTCCTTGCTTTCCACAAGCGTTCCTATGGGTGATGATTGGGATTTTCTGTACACAAGCAGTTAAAACCATGCAAATAGTATTTGCATGAAGTCTGAGCAATATATGCAGCCATCTGGAAAGTCTGTTCCAGACCAATTCCCGCTGGCATCACCTTGCTCTGAAGGTGTACGTGCTCTCCATGTGGCTGTCTAGTTAGAAGGGCTGGTTATTTGAGTTGTGGTTTCTGGACAGGTTTCTTAACACTACCTCTGCTTTTTCTTCTTCTTTTTTCCTTGCTACTGCCTGAACTTTGCTGCTTGTCAAGTGACTGCCTGGTGGCTTGTAGGAAATTTGTAGGAAACTTCAATGTCACTCCTTGTGTAGAAATACCTCCTCTCCAAAATCTGCTCTCACCCATCAATAAAAAGGCAGGTACCAAACTGTGCATCGCTACATCCAGGGCTTCAGCTGGCTGAAGCAGATGAACTGGGTGGAATTCGCCCTTTTCATGCGATATCCTGTCAGGCTCTAAGACTTTATTTTTATTATTATTGTTATTGTTATTGTTATTGTT
>NW_009260399.1:100996-175697 GCF_000687185.1 Egretta garzetta | reverse complement strand
TTATTATTTCCTCAGGGACACATTTATGGCACCTGTCTTTTTGGCTTCTACTGTGTGAGTCACACTTCTTTATGCATTTATTCTTGCAATCTCTGTGTCGGATAAGGACATCCTATTTTTACTAGAAGAACTGTGAGAAAAGCTTTCAATAACTCTTATGAGTACAGCTGGGCAAAATTTTCTGCGCAAATATTTTGTTTGCCAAAAATGCATTTCAGATCAACTGAAGCTGTCTGTGCTCTTAAATCTCTTGGAGTAGAGGTGAATAATGTTTTGAGCCAAAAAGAAAAAAGAAAAGGAAAATCTCTGAGAGAAGTTTGACATTTATTAAAAATGGTGGATAATTTTGAAAAGGTCAGCTAACCTTATTTTTAAAAAAGGGGAAATAATAAAGACAGGAGTTTTAGGAGCTTTTTGTCCTTCCAGATGAGTTAATAGGACTTCCTGGTGCCAGAAGGGATGGTCATGTTCACCTATACTGGCTAATTCTTGTTGCTTCCTGTCCTGGTTTCGGCTGGGATAGAGTTAATTTTCTTCATAGTAGCTAGCATAGTGCTGTGTTTTGGATTTAGTACCAGAAGAATGTTGAGAACACACTGATGTTTTTAGTTGTTGCCAAGTGTGCTCAGACTACTCAAGGACTTTTTGAGCTTCTCCTGCTCAGCCAGGTGCAGAACAAGCTGGGAGTACAGCACAGCTAGGACAGCTAACCCAAACTGACCAAAGGGCTATTCCAGACCATATAACGTCATGCTCGGGGGGGTTAGTTAGTTAGTTCGGTCGGTTCGGTCATTTGGTCGCGGGCAGAGTGGGCGCAGCTCGGGCTGTGTGATCGCGGCTCGGGGGGAGTGATCGCTGCTCGGGACGGGCTGGGCATCGGTCAGCGGGTGGTGAGCAATTGCATTGTGCATCACTTGTTTTATATATATTCTGTATATTCTCTTACCATTATTATTATCACTATTGTTATTCTTCTCTCTTATTAAACTGTCTCTATCTCAACCCACGGCTCTTACTTTTTTTCCTTTTCTCCCATTCTCTCCCCCATCCCACTGAGGGAGGGGGGGGAGTGAGCGAGTGGCTGCGTGGTGCTTAGTTGCCAGCCGGGGTTAAACCACTTCCCTTGTCTGATGCCAGCACTCATCTGACCTCACTGCACACTCTACCTCCCAAAAATGCTAACTCTACCAAAGCTTTACCACCGGTAAATGGCTTGGGACAGGTGGGAACAAGTGGCAAGGGTTAGGCTGGAATAGAGCCATCCCTCTTGGTGACATCGTGCAGCTGAACATACCTTTGGCTCCTCTGACAAAATCTTTCATTTTTACCTATCTGAAGACTGTAAAAATCTGCATGAACACATCTCACCTAAATAACTTTTGAAATGCTTCAGTAGTAAGCCTAAAGACCCTGGTAGTTCAAGTCCTCTGTCCCTGGGGCCCCTAAATACTCTGAAATGTTTCAGCTTTTTGTTCAAAGTAGCCAGAAGACCTTTGGCACAACAAGGTCTTAAATAATGAACTTCTAAATCTTGGATTGGTCCCCCAACCACTGATTATCCTTTCTCCCTGACAAACATTCACAGACTCTGGAGGTCTAAAGAGAAATTAAACAGGGTAGGAATGAAGGAATGCTCACTAAACTCTTCTCTATTTCACCCATCTCCTCAGCTTTATGTCAGAAATGCTTTGTTAGAATGATAGAACGCAGGATGCTACCTTTAGTTTGCCACTGGTTAAAGACTATGTTCTTTTCAACAGGTGAGTGTTCCTTTCTGTCAATAATATTTTAAGAGATAGACAGGAGTTACCTAGGCAAAAGAAGACCCTTTACATGAGTTTGATTTGCAAGCCGCTGAAGTCATACACCCTTCACCGAACTCTACCAGGCTTTGCGTCGAGTTTGAAGCAGATTCTGCTTCTTGCCATCGACAAGTGGAGCGCAACCACAGTCTGAAATAGATGCAAGAGAAGTCTTTTTTGCATGGCCCACCTGCAGCGATCCCCCTGGGAACCTGGCACCCTCCCAGAGCCAGGGTATCTGTGCTCTCAGTGCCTAGGGCTGCGACCAAGCAGAAGAGATACAGAAAGCAAGTCCTCTACCATGTGCAGGTTTTCTACTGCTACCAGTGAGAAACTAAGGCTGATCGTGACAAAATATCTATTTCCCCAGAAGCTGCTGATTCACCCAGATTAAAGTGTGCTGTGGAGGTGGCTGTTTCAGGATGCTTTGCCAGCATCAGGTCATGCTCCCGATGGAGCTGCACTTGCCAAGCAGGTTTCAACCCTTGCCTGGTGTCCTTGGTGGTTTGGCACCTTGGGCCTTCCAGACCTGGGAATTACAGAGGCACGGGTGCTCCTGAGCCTCCCAGGGAGCCAGACCCAGACCAGCCCCAGCCTGACAGGGGCCAGCAACTATGTCTGAAGCAGAGGGGGTCTCTAGCCCCATCTAGACTTGCTCAGGCTGTCCTCAAACTGAGAATGGCCAGCAGAGATGAGCAGAGAAAACTCATTTCATCTCGTGGGGAATTTCAGAAAGTCTGATTTTCATCCCACATCTGAATTAAAAAAAAATATTTGGAAAAAAAAAGACAGCTTTTGAAATAATGAATTCAGTTTCCCTCTCAGTTCAAATAAACAAATTATACCCAAAGAAGAAAGAAAAACACTACAAGAAAATGAAGGGACAAAGAAAAAAAATGGGAGACGTCAAATAAATGAGGCTTTCTCCAATCCCCCAAAACCATGAGCCAGCTCCATCTAGGAATCCATGATCCTTCTTGGAGAATTACTCCAGAGACCACATGTATTTGGCAGGACCAGAGCTGGATGCAATGCACAGGAGTCTCTGGGGGAGCAAGCATTGACTCTCCTTTCCTTTGGAAGGAGGCCATGGCATCCCTACATCCTTGAGGTTCCCCATCTCAGTGGACGTCTACTAGACTTCCCGTCCTCCTGGATGCGGCCAAAGCCTGGGGCTTGTTCTCTCCCTTGTGGGAGAATGAGGTAGGGAGGTGTGAAGGAAGTCTGCCAGCATCAAGGAGAATGGCCATGCCCCCTTTTACCACCCCTAGCAGCTCTGAAGACTCTGCACCTCCTGTTTGCCTCCAGCAACCTGCTCCCTCTCTGGTCAGGCTTGTTTCTCCACTGTCTCCCAGTTGGCAAATGGCTTGCATTCAGGCACAGTCAGTCTTAGTTAATCAGCACGTTTAATACATTAGCATGCACATATTAATCTGCATCCACTGAGCTTTGTAAGCTGCAACTCTTGTAGCTCAGGCTGGAAAATTAGTTTCACAGCTGCGGAGGGTAGCTGTTCATTTATTTACAGTCCTTGGAGACCTCGCTGAATGCAATGGCACAAAACAAAATGAGGCCTCTAATCCAAAAGCCAGGAAGCTTAAGCACCTGTAGAAACAGTTTTGCATTCCAAGGGGCAAATTATCTCTAATCTTGTTAAATGACTGCACTGCGAAACAATCGCAAAATGCTTTCTTCGATGGCCCATAACCAAACACGAGGGGTCCATTACTGCTCTGTGTGAGGGAGAGCCAGTAATCCTACAGGAGGACACAGCTGATCGCAAAACAAGGGCTGCAGTCAAAAATAAAGAAGAAACGAAATAAAGCTGGAACTGTTTGAGAACGGATGCTTCCAATTTTCTAAATTACAATAGCAACTTGTTGCCAAGCAATTACAGTGTTTCATCTGTTTTTTCCTGCTTTGCCCCCCACCTCATTTGTTTTTCTTCAGCAGATGCTGTTTCTGAACTTTGTCATTCATGTCCCTTTCTCCACCCCCTCTAATTTACAATTGATAATGAGCCACCACCCAGACACTGCCACCAAAAAAAAAAAAAAAAAAAAAAAAAAAGAGGAAAAGTGAGATGCTTGTTCTCACTCTGACCCAGCAGAAGCACCTTTGCCAGTCATTTTAAATCACTGCTTTTTTAAGCAGGCTGCTGGATTTTTTTTTTCCCTGTCCAGGACAGATGTTGCACGTAACATTGACAAACTATGGATAACTATTCATTGCACCAGTAAAAAAGAGAATGAAAAAATAGTAATTATGCTCTATGAAACTCCAATGGTAATTAAAGTCTGCAAATCTCCTACAAATTAAAATAAGTGCTTAATTCAAACAGGGCTTGCAGGAGCCAGGATCTCTGCGGGTATGCTGTTTTCTGTGAGGATGGAATTGGTTTTTGTGCCAGGGCAGGTAGCGTGGACAGCTCATTACTGCTAGAGTAAATTCAGATCTGGAGAGGGTGCACTGGCATGTATCCAGCCCTGGGTGAGGGGGCCGGCATGCGGGACACCCTGCCAGGGTACACCCAAGCCCAGCACCCTGCCCATGAGTGGAATCCAGTCATATAAGCTCAGCTCAAAACCAAATTTCCTCTCCATGGAGGAGACCCACTGACCACTTGGTGCAGTAGGGGCAGGGGATAGGGGCCCACCTGGTGTTGACAGTGGGAAAGCTATGGGCTGCCAGTCTCCCTCTGGGCTTCTCTATCCAACCAGGCAGATGGCGAGCTTTGGGGATGGTGCCTTCTTCCACTTTTCTATACATGTCACCATCCCTTTAAGTGAGCATCCACACCTTGAAAACATGTAGGAACTCATGCTATGATGACTCACCGCTTCCCTGGAGAAGAGGTCCCTCATTGCTGGTGAATGGAAGAATACATCGGTAATGATCACACCCCGCTAAAGCTATGTTGGAGAGTTACTCACTCTCTGAACAAGCCAGCATTTTTTCCCCCTGTCCCCACACTGAGCACCAGCTCAGAAGTCCCATTAGTGGTACATCTATAACCTTGGGCAGGGTGCATAGGGAGATCCACAAGTGTAGGTAGACATGGCTTCTCCTACAGCTCTTCAGCTCTGCCTGCTTGTACAAAATGAGGATCTGCTCCCTTTTCCAGCTGCTAAAAGATCTAGCCTCAAGGACGGGTTTCTCTCGCTTTGGAGTCATTGCTCTTCCAACATTCCTGCAATGCAGGAACACTGAGAGTAGTTTCTGAGAAGAAATGATGAGCTAATGAGTCTAATGGTCTTCATGTCTCTTGGAACTGGCTTGGCTGAGCTGATGGAAATGAAATCAATGAAACTCCGTTGATCTACATCATCTGGGGTTTGAATCCAAGAGCAACCACATACTCACAGTATTAGCCTCCAAATTAGTGACAAGCGGGTTACATGGAGGGGATATGGCCCCTTCTTGGTGAGCTGGTGGATGTTGGAGGCACCAGCAAGATGTGGGCATAAAGCAGGGAAGCTGGGCAGAGGAAGGATATGAGGAAAGGAAACGATTATCTCCAGCACATCTGCTATGCAGCACTTGAACTCACTTTCAATTTTCAAACAGACTAAATTTGTACACACTCGCCCCACACAGCTGACTGTGTTTTAAGCCCATCCTTGCTTTAAGTGGAATAATGAGGTAGGTTTTAACCCCGTGTGGCCTCAGAGCCTCCGGTTAGCTCCTGGATCTCTTATCTCCAGCTCTGGGACTCTACTTTTATGCAGGATTGAGATTTCCATATAAAGTTCAAGAATGGATTAAATCATCTTTACAGGCATAGTTGGGACAGCCTGCTAAACCCAGACTTCTGCCCCTCCACAGCTTCCCAGAGCCTTCAGACTGGCCCTATGGCTCCTTCTACTTTTTCCTCCCCTTTGCTGCCTCTTTTCATGTTATTCCCCATTTTCTTAAAGGACCTGAGAGCTAATAGATCACTTCAAAATGAATGCAATTGCTCCCCAGCAGTGAGATGCTGTGTTTCCTCCACACCGAATCTATGCACTGTTCCACTAGATAAACAGCACCAAATGTCATCTGAGAATCACATCCTGCTTTCATTCTCTGCCCTCGCATTCGAGCTTTGTGTGAGAGTGATTCACTTTCTCACTGAATGCAGAGTGAAAGCCCATTTTCAGCACTCTCCCAACACCCATGCACAACCAGCTATTCATTTCCAATGATCATTTGTATTTCTTTTGGAAGACCTTAAACACCACAGGGGATAAAAGAAAAACCATTCAAGTGAAAATAAGACTGGCAAAGATAATACATTGCCCTGCTGTCACTGCTTAGCTAAAGATGAATACATATTAATACTGGTTTTTGCCTGATTTTGTAACTTGGTTGGGATTTGTATATGCTCTGTGTGTGTGTGTTTGCTGTTTTACCTAAATAACTGTTCAGCCATGTAGCCAATTTTAACTAAGTTTTTGAGGATCTCAAAGTTATTAAGCGCCTACAAGTTTTTGGAAAACAGATGTTTGAAGAGAAGAAAGAGACAGCAGTGACAGGAGAAGATACAGTGTGAGCAGAGCCCTTATTAAACACTCAAAATTCTGCACAGTAACTCATCCTTCTGACACCGAATCCAAACCCCAGGGTTAGGCTATCTAGAGACCAGATCTCTGCTGTTCAGAGGAAACTTTTTCTAATAGCACCATAACTGTGGTTCCAACCCAGGCCCTTAGGTATGAGCAGCACATTACTTTGCCACTCAAGACACATAGATGAAACCAGATTTTAATTCCAAAAGCCACAGTGTGATCCCTGGTTCCCTCAATTACCCGAAGGAGGAAGTGAGCTTCCTCAGTTATTCCCATATGGCACACATGTTGGAGGAGAAAACAAAGCTCACCGCGTTCCTTGTCCATGTACGTAATGCAGGGCAAAGTTGTTTATTCATACAGGCAGTGAAAGCCAACCCCTAGCAGGTCCTGAGCTCTATTTTTTGTCAGATCTAGGTAAAGTGATGTTTCACACCAATTGCATCAGCCTAGGAAGAGGGACACCATGTTAAACGCCAAATGCCAGGTGATGTTACCTTGCCCTGCAGAATTTTCGTCATATGGTAGGAGTCATAAGAAAGGGAGTTTTTAATAGAAGGCTGAGCATGTTTGTCCCTTTTTCATTAAGAATGGGTCAGTGATGCAGAAATAGAAGTGACCCAAAGACATGGTGTCATCAGTGAATGCACAAGATGCTGAATGTATCTTAGTTTAGAAATACTGGGACATTTTATGCATGGTATTTGCCTTCCTCAAAGAAGAGGAGGTGGGAAATCCAGAGGTGGCATTGGAGGCAACAGTGGATTTCAGTGAGGGAACTGAAGGCTTGCTGGAGATACATGGAGCTTGCATAGACGGCTCAGGCCTTTCAGACATCTGATGGACAAGGCACCTGGAAAGATAAACTATTGGTTGATTGCAATGACTTGTAGAAGTAAGTGTAAGAAGTAAGGTAGAGGAAAAGACTAGAAGAGGAGCAACAGGGCTGAGAAAGAGGTCCACTGCCTTGCAGAAGGGAGAGGAGAAAACAGCAAGAAAGAGAAGAACAAGAATTTCAACAAAAAAAAAAGATAAAATGGAGCTATCCAGGGACCTAGGAGAAGACAAAGAGGTAAGAGGGTAAAACACAGGGGAGAAGGGATAGATGAGTATGCACACATCCACCCATCTGCAGGCAGGAGAAGGAGCACAGCTGATTCATACCAGTCCCAGAAAGGCAGGAGACCGGAGGGTCCTTGCCAGAAAGAGCTGACTGACCTGTCATTGGAGAGGGTCTAGAGGAGAGCAGTGAGCACAATGTGGATTTGGAAGCTAAAGCAAGTCCCCAAAGGATGTGAGGGGGGAATCAAGGATAATTATGCCCACTTAGGAGAGACATTCAAAGAAATGAGTCTTGGATGAGTCTTTCAGCCTTTGGAATGGGTAGGTGAAGTCATTACATGGAGGTCAGCAAGTGCCTCAAATATTCATCAGAAAGGATGGGTTTGAGACAGCTGATTATGGGGAAATACTAATGAAAAAGAGATTCAGTGGATTGATTTCACCTCAGTAAAGAGAGTGGTATTGTAGGATTAAAACTAGCATGTATGAAGCTCTCATGAGAAATTGAAAATGAGAAATGAGGGAGCGAGTTTGGGAGACATCTATGTAATCCTTACACCTGGATTCAGCACAGAGGAAAAGGAGATTCAGTGCATAAAGGAAAAAATGTTGTGTACTGGGATGCGAGACAATGGAATGGATTCTGCAGAAAGGAAAAATTATTGCTGCAAGCAATAATCAAATAGGCAATTTGATAATAAGTAGATTTTGTCTAATGCAGGTGGAAAAATGATACTGGCCCATAAAAAGAATTGAAACGTTTGTCTAAAGAGGCATTAGCAATAAAATGGAGGAACTTGAACTACCAATGCAGGATGTAAGACAGGATATTATATGGATAATAGAAGTAAGGTGAAATAGCCATCGTATCTGGAACGCAGGAAATGAGGAATAGGTGCTGGTCAGGAGAGAAGGAAACAAGGGCTGGAGAGAGAAGGAGTGCTGTATGGCAGCGGTAGGAGGGACTGCCAAGAAATAAGAACTATCTGTGTGGGCAGGGCAAAACACAGTTGGGTCAAGGAGGTACAGGGTAAGCTGGCTGAAGACATTCAAGTTGAGTCACACTAGGAATCTCCTACAGGTTCCAAGGCTGGACTGTAAACTAAAGATTTATTTCTTATATGTAAATATATGGAGCAATATATATACAAGTGAGAATTGTGTCATTATGTAAAGCTTTAATTCTGGACATTCTGTCCTGGAAAATAAATGCTACCAAGAAAGGCCCATACAGTCCTGGCTGTGGGTTGACTCCTTCACTAATCAGTTACAGAACAAATACAAGATGATGAGATTTTAGATTTGATTTTGTAGACAGTGAGATCTCTAGGGAAAAGAATGACTTTGGATCTGTGATCATGAGACGAATCGATGTAAATAAAATTAAAGTATTAAAACGGGGATCTGTAACTTAGGTTCAAAGGGGCAAATTTTAACAAGGTAGAGGGATTAACTGTAAAGCCAATGGGGTTGAAGAGCTCTAGGACTGTTGGATGGAGGATGTGCAGAATACTTTCCAGGCAAGAGTGGAAAAAACCCTTTGCTCTTGTATCCTGCTCAGGATAGGGACCAATATTGCAGAGGAGGGCTCCAGACCGACCCAAGTGCAAGATCCACTTCAAACAGGATATTTGGAGTGGGCAGAGTGAAAGGTTACAAGGGCTGAAAAACAGACCCGACCAAGAAAAGGAAGCCTCATCTTAGAGTCAGAAAGCATAGAGGGCTTGTGAGAACCACCAGCTGTCAAGCTGAGTTAAACCTTGCAAAGAAAATTAAAATCAAAACCAGAAGGTTTTTTCAGCTAGAAGAATAGGAGAGAACAACTCAGCGAGAGCAAAGAGATTAAAAATATGGCACCAAAACTGAACAAATGCTTTGCCTCGGGGTGCAGTTCTGTGAGATGGGGTGAGATGGCTTAAGAGATTACTTATCTCTGCCAGCAAGCAGAGGCTCTGCTATGCTTTCCCATCTCCCCACCACGGTCACTCAGCCTCACCCCATGTCTTGCACCAATTACTTAACCCACCAGTAAACTACCTGAGCAAACCACGTGGCTAGTTTTTCTGTCATTTTAGCAAGTTCAATCCACTCAGGAAAATGCTCTGAAAGTACCCAAGTTGGTGCCAGTGATGAGTGGGAGCATGGGGAGATGAGGGAGGAGAGAGGGAGGATCTTCCCCTTGCAGCCTGTGCGGTGTTGGACTGGCTCAGCTGCTCATGACAGCACCACCTTCATTTTAATTAAGGACATGGGGCAAATTTGCAAGTGAAAGCAAATGAGGATGAGGCTGTAGAAATGGGAATGACCACATAGGAGGAGGAAGAGAGACTTGAGGACAGATAGTCTCTGTCCCCAGATTCTGGAAGAAGAAGGATGTGAGCTGGCTCGTCCAGTAGCAATGATGCATTCATTCAGTCATGGGTAGCTCATGTAACTGGAAAATAGGATTTGGGCTCCATGGTTAAATAAGAAAAGCAGGGAGAGGACAAGATGTTCTGGGCAACTACAGAGCCATTAGTTTGACCTCCATGTTATACAAGGCTTTATAATAATTTTTGAAGGAAGGAAAACTGAAAACATGGAAGTTAATAGAAAATGGGATAAAAGGCAACCAGTTTATCACAAGTATGTTGTATCCTTTTTGCCTACTGTGTGAGCTGATCCTCTTTATTCAGTCCTAACACAGAAGCCAGGAATTGGCTGGTTTTCTTCCGTCAGGATTGTTTTATTCATTGGCCATTCACCAAAAAAAAAAAAGAAATCCTATTTCAATAGCCTTGGGAAATGGATGTTCAGCAACATTCACTGTAGCTCATTGGGTTTCTAAGGGGCTTACAAGCAGTGGGTACAACAAAGTGATACAGCTCAGCAGTGGTGTGGTGGTGCTGCATGTGTCCTGTCAATACGCCCTGCAGCAGGATGCCTGCAAACTCTTGCAGAGCAAAAATCCCATCCCATCACTGCTGTGGCTTTCAAAATGTCCTTCAAAATACAGCAGAGCCCTTCAAATAACATCTAGAATTCCGTGCTCTTCCCCGGGCTCCCCTCGATTCTTTATTACTATTTTTGAAGGATTTTGCTCAGAAAGGTCTTTATAGTCTGCACTACTGAATTGGAATGGGAAGCAGGGTTTCTTCTCATTGTAAGGTAGGCAGGGCTGCCTTCCAGTTTCCCAGCTGCAGAGATTTATAGCCACTACCAGATTCACTAGGTGGCCAAGGTTTTATAACCCAATTGAACAGAATAAAACAATTTAGACTGAAGGCAATTTGATGCAGGACTCAATGACTTTCAGGAACTTGATGTATTACTGTGATCATGTAAGTTACAAATTATATAAATCCGTATATATTTGACAGATAGTTTTTAGAAACAATGTAATTATTTGGAATTATTGAATTAGGGTTGACATGCTTGCAAAGCATCCCTGAGAATGAAGCAGAAAACATTGGAGTGTATGGAAGATTTTCAATCTGCGTTAAATCCTGCTCCAAAGAGTGGGGTTTGGTATCCTTTCCAAGGCTTTAGACTCCACTGAATACAAATTCCCCTTGAGGATCTCCTGGGTTAGCCTCGTGCAGTCCTGGCTCAGTGACAGTGGCATCGCAGTTGAGACATCTACTTTCAACATCCTTGGCCAAATATTAGGGAGCCCAATGTTCTCAGGACAGCTGGATACCCCAGCAGCAATGGGAAAGAAGCAACTGGACACCTCTCTTCCAAGGGGACATCTTGAAGTAAATGAGTTGGAGAATCCACTTTTCTGAAGTCAGAGAGCAGTCCTTTTCCAAACAACACAAATGAAGCTTGCCTCTAGCTCATGATCGTGGTAGGCTTGGAGAACTTGCAAAAAGCTGAAAGGGAATGCATTTATATTCTACACAGTATCAGATACGCCTCCCTGACCATTACATTGGGCAAACCATCTGAAGGAATTGTGTGTTCAGACAAGTAAGATGAGCTGTATTTATTCTTTTTACTTCAGCTACAAAAGTATGAAAAGCTAATTTGGGTGTAAATCCAAACAATAGCTTGCTGCAATCTTATTTGCACTCACAAGATGTGAATTTTCGGGGATGTTCCAGATTTTTTATTGCTGTTGCTCCATCTGCCTACCATTGTTTGATGGTCTTTCTGGAAATAATGGGATGCAGGCTCTGATATCCATGGATTTCAGAGGTCTTGTGCATCCACTTGTATCAAATATTTACAGTTTTGTTGTGAATCAGACTCCAGGGAAGGCTAATGGGGTGCTCTGTCAGTGAAACCAAAAGCATGATGCATCCATAATTAAAATGAATGACAGAGATTTTTCTGAGTTAAGTTTAAGCAAACTGGGCTTACGCACATTGCCAGGGTCTGTTTTTCAGGTAATTTTACTATGGCAATGGGTACCGGTCCCGCTGCCCTCATAGGATGGATTTTTCCAGAGTGTGTTATGAGTCTCCATCCTGCCAGGCTGTGCTGAGAACTGCCTCCCATGGGGAGGTCTGTGCATTGGTAGGAGGAAAATACATGTCCTTTTGCTACAGCAATGGAGATATTTGGAGTGGCTGTGAATGCTCGTTGTGGTTGTAGAAACTCCGGGCCTCCGACAAGCTTGCTACTGCAAAGTCATTTGGTAACAGGGAGAAGAGAGGAGTCTGGCATCTGAGAGCAATTGAATAGAAATGAAGATGAAAATTAGAGATCAAAAGCTATGAATGACAAGAAAATATCTCAACGGGAACCTTATCTCCAAGACTGGGATGTCTTTCAGGATAAAAATGGCTGCTAATGAATTCTCTCCATATAACCAAACACGTTGGCTGCTCCCACCCGGACGCCTGCAGCTTACGCTTCCCCACAGTTTTCATTTGCTTTATTGCTTTCAGATGCTGCTTGGTATTGGTTCCTCTGGTAGCTGTGTCATTGCCACCAGCACCGGGGGAATGCGGCTTCGGCTGACTGGGCTGCGAGGCGTCAGCCCTGCCTCTCGGGGGACTGTCTGACACTAAGGCAGAGCTGCCTAACTGCAGCCAGATAATTAAAACCAATCGATGCTATTAAGCGAACACAAGCCCCGACAGCTCCGGGTGTATTCTCATGTAGCAGGGTGTACTCAGGCATCGGGAAGGGAGGCTACTAATGAAGCAACTGGTGGGAATAACACCTACGAGGAGAGGTTTTGCTGTTGCATGCACCGCTCCTGCTGGGCATCCCTTTGATTTAGTGGGACAAGTTAGCTAAAACTCTGCGTATCTTTTCCTTCTGGTTTGAAACACTCCTCCACATTCATTCTGCTCTTGCCCAAGCTCCTCAGAAATCTTTCCAGGGAAAACAATCCTGGATTTATTTACAGCACATCATTATTTATTTAAAGCAACCCTTTCGGGGAGAAGGTAAAGGGAGATCTGAGCTCTCCACTGAGGACCTCAGAATGAGCTCTGTGCTTTCAAGGTAGGGGCATTTTAACTGAAGGATTTACAGGGGAAGAAGAATGTGGACCCAGGGAGGGAGCCTGTTTCTCTCAATGCTTTCCATGTGCCGTGTTTCTGTAGTCCAAAATCCAGGAAGACCCCACAGAGAACTGTGAGCAAACTTGCTCTCCTTGGCAATGCTCCCACCCTGAAAGCAAAACCAGGTCAGTATTTATTTATTTGTTTATTTATTTTTGTTCTCTGGAGTTGCTTCAGGTTATTTATTTTGTTTTCAAATCCCCCTACACACACACACACACACACACACACACGTGCACTCTTGCTTTTTTTCTACCTTAGCTGAGAAATACCGATGACTTTTAAAATGAGACCTTTGATGCCCCAGGGTATCGCATGGGAAGAATTTTGTACCGAGCAATTTAAGGCTTATGCAGAGTGAAATAAACAGGGAGAGAGTAAAAAGGGTGCTACCTGTTTCTGTTGCCTCCTCCTGCCCTTTTTTCATTTGCAGTTAGGTATAGAGAATACTCAATGAAAGACTGTCCTTGTCCCCAGATGGCTTTTAAAGTGACAGCATGCCGAAACTGTGGAGTCGAATGCATGCACTGGTGAAAGCCAATGCTCAGAAGCTCAATAGTCACTTGATTAACACTGGTTATTCTCCTTTCCCCGTATAAGTTATTTATCTGTTCTTCATCACAGCAGTACTTAGAAGCCTCGTCTGTGCTGCTGGCTGCTGATTTAAGCCAAGGGTTTTCAAACTGCAAGTCAATACAACCCTCTGGACTTGTTAGCTGCTCTAAAAAGACCTGTGAAAATGAAAGTCTGTTGTCAGGAGACATAAGTTTTTGGTACTGGGGCCTGCAACTCTGTAAGAAAATGCATAGGGATCTTCAAATCAAACTTCTTGATTACCTGTATAGCAAGGTGTGACTTAACAAGGTCATCTGCACTAAAACTGGGGAGACACCCTAGGGTTGACATCCCTTTGCTATACTGCATTGGTGGTATTTGCAATTTCTGACCTCCGCTAAGAGGCCGTTGCTGTCCTGAGGAATTTTACCCATCAGCCCAGCCAACCCTAGATCATCAAACGTGTACTCATTACTGGATGCACGATCCCAATTCCCACTGCAATAGGTTTATTGCTTATGACAGCAGGGTTGAAGCCAAACAAGCATGCTGATTGATTTCTGCCCAAGAGAAGGCTGGGTTTCAAGAATGCTGTTTACACAAAGGGCTTGATTCTGATCTACCAACAGGGTAATTTTCATTTATATCAATATAAGACAGATCCGAATGAGGCTTTTGGCTTGCGAAATATTTTAAGGCTCTTTTGGGGAGAGGCAGCTTTGTAAAACCACAGATTAGAAAGAGAACAATCACGGTTCTCAATTCAAAGGAAAACCATGGGAAGATGTGCCTTTGATGCTAATCTTCTGAAGTGCCTAGCGCTGCCAGTGAGATGCAAACTGGATCTTCCCTGCCAACGTTCCAGTATGCCCTGGCTAGACCTGAGCTGTTGACAGTCATGGGGCTCCCTGTAGGTTGGTGGGACTGCCCAAAATTTGCACCAGCCTTTACCTCCCTGTTTAGTTTTGTCTGTGAATGCCTGAAGATCCTTTCATTTTAGAATACCTGTAATTTCCAGCCACTGTAGCTCATCAGACCCCTATGGTGACTGAGCTTCTTGGTGTACAAAAGCTTTATAAAGGTGCAGAATGACAGAGCAGGAGTGGAAAAAAAAAAAAAGAAATGGTTTGCCTCTCTCTTGCTGTCCACTACCCACTATCCCTTCCTGATAGACAGCTCTCTTAAAGTATCCCAATGCATATAGACATGGATAGGATTTAGAAAAGCATTCAGGTAGGCTGGGTTCATGCCCCTTAAAACTCCAGGACCTGTAAATCTCTTTGCCATGAACTTCATGCATGTAATGATAGTCACTGTAACCTGTGCAGCCATTCTGGCCTTTTTTTGTTTTCTTTTCTTTTTTAACTCATTGCTAAGAAGATCTTAGGCCCTGTCCTGCTTGCTAATCAACATACTGTGATCAAAGGCAAAAGAGGGCTTTGAATTTGCCTGTGGTTTTGTGGGAGGACTATGGGAGAAAACCTCTAGGAGAGCAATAGCAAAGTTATCAAGATAATGAGCGTGGGTTGAGGACGTATAATGCTTTTGGGAAAGCCAGACTGAAACCCACAAATTGATGAGAACTTTAAGAGTGGCCAAAACGTCAGGAAGATTCATGATTTTTAAAGATATAACCCCACCTCACTCTACTTCTACAAGGTAACTAGGCTTACTGATACTCACATCAATGCTGTGGAATCTGCAGTAGTGGAAGTCTAAAAACTGGTTAGATAAACAAATATTAGGCTTCTTTTATGTAGGACTGATCCTTTCCTGGCAATGGACAATATGAGTTTGTGAATTCTCTTACAAGCAGAACCACAGCAGTCCTATAATATCAGAAGTATTAAAGTCTACCCCAAAAATGTGGTTTTTAAAGAGAGAAGACAGAATCCAGAGTCCAGAAACTGCTGAAGTCAGGAGACAGGTAGCTCATAGTCATTTTATCACAGGAAATCACCCACCCTAGGAAAATTCCAATCACTGGGTCAGAACTGCAGTGACCCAAAATGGGTATATCTCCATTGACTCCATCTCAATTATATGCATTTATATCAGCTTAGAATCTGATTTATTTTCTGTTTTTAACCTGACTGAAGAGCCTGTTCATCAGCAGCTCTGTCATGCAAAATCCTTTTAACTAACACTGCTCTTTTGGAATGAGAATGGAGAACAGAAGAGCCTGCATTTATAGAGGAAAGCTGTAAACTCCATATCTAAAAAAGGTCCCCGTCTAGCATAAAGTCTTCTTGATTTTCTTAACAGACCTAAAGACCACAGAATAAGCTTAAATTACCAGGTTCTGGTAGTTACACTGAAGAGACCTTACTCCACAAACTCCCGCTGGAATCAGTGGGGATTCCTGGAGAAATGCAAGGCATGACCCAGTGAAAGTAGAGCATCAAGAGCTTATGTCTTTAAAAACGTGTCTTTAAAGTCACTTTTCTAATGCATCACCTTAGAAATTGGTTATATTCTTCCCCAAAACATAGTCCTCTCCTCCCATGGAAACTGCAGTAACTGATAAAGTTGATTTTGCATTCTGCTGTCTACTCCAGCATACCAGGAGGCACTTAAGAGAATTCTGAATGCCTCAGAATTAAATTACAGGTAAAAGCAACAAAGTCATAGCACTGAACAATCCAGCACTTAATGCAGTTTCTATTCAGAGCCGTTTTGAAGTAGGGCTTCATTCAGAAGGAAAAGAACAAAGGATTTGATGCTCAGCTTCATGAGTGCGAACCAGGCCCACCACTGAAGGTTGAAGAAGTTTTACTGCAGATCCTGGGACAAGCAGGAACCTTATTTTCAAAGCTTAATCCAAAGGTTGCTGAAATCGTGTGGGAACATCACCCTTTATGCCCCCTTGGCCAACAGATAAATTGGAACTTTAGTTTGCACATTCTTTCCATGCAAATTCCATACAATTTTACACCATTTTTTCCAGTCCATTTGGTCAATGATCCTTCTGATTCCTCTTTGTGAGCAATATTTCAGTTGTCACTGGGGCCTGATGCCATCAGGACAGCCTGCAGTACCAAGAGATCTTCAAGTGAAAATAAAACTGTCAAGCTCATCTGGTCCTCTCTAATGGATATAAATGAATCCAGCAATGCATGCCAAGCTTTTTATGAACTGTATGGTGTTATAAAAAACATGCTGCCAATGAGGTTAGAAACCCCATCCTTTATGCCTTGTGGTTTAGGATATATATACTGTACTGGAATGCTAGAAATAGCAAGATGTGTTAGTTTAGGCAGTTTAATAAGAATGTCTACGTTTATGAATTGGCTTAATTTGAGTTCTTCTCAAGCAATATTAGTTCTCCCTGTCTTGAATTGTTCTTTTTTGGTGGTTTAGATACCACTACTATTACTGGCTCCTGGCTGACTGCATACTTGACAAAGTTTGTCATGAGGTCATGATTTTCTGGCATCTCGAAAGGATGGTTATGGAGTGACTGCACAGAGAGCTTGCTGCCATCTCAGAACATGACATATTTTCCAGCCTTCCCGTGTTTCCACCAAATAAGTACGGTGTGAAGCCACCTGATAGAAACACCTAAGCAAGTGGAACAGTGGAAAACCCAAAATGCAGCATCATCCCCCACTGAAAATGGCCTTGTTCCTGCAGGTGACAGCCCAGCACTCGATATCACCTTCAACCTGTCTTTGCCTTGGTTCCCATTTGTATAGTTATGGTAGCAGTTACCTGGGCTAGAAACTGCTGGTTTGTTTTTTTTCCTGGGTTGGGCGAACCTAAGGTCCCATTACTCTGAAGAGATAGCAGGTAGACTGAGAGAAGGAAAGGCCAACAAAGCTGCTCAGACTTGTGGAGTTTCAAAGAGCACATGGGTGCAGAGTGGAGCAGGCTGTTGTGTGTCCAGCCAAGGGTGCTCCACCACAGACCTGCTAGATAGTCTGGTTATCTTCATGCTTGGACACTGATCTGGTATGTGTTTCCTTGTCTCTTCCATCCCCCAGGCTTTGAGCAGCACTGCTTGTCTTGGGTTTCAGGACTGGGACAGTATTTTCATGATGGTTTGTGAAATTGAGTAGTTTATGTTTTCTCTTCAAATTTCAAAGCAGGTCTATTCTTGCCAGAACCTTGGGTCTTTGTAGTAAGTTAGTTCCAGGCCTAGATCTTAACTTTTACTTCATGTCTGTGCTGAATGATGTGGAATTACTTGTTTTATACTGATTTAGTTCAGGAAGTTCCAGTGTTCTGGGAATGAGTAGTGCCAAATCACTTGAATTTGCTAATACCTCCTAACTCTTTGTTAGAGCTTGCTTCTGCACCTACACGTAGTTAAGCTGTACTGAGGACATATATCTCTCTCTATGTCCCGTACCATTTCCTTGTGTAACAAAAGAGGTGATTACAGTGACAAAGGCTTGCTTTGGCTCTACAAGGGTGTGGGCTTTGGGTCTTGACAGTCCTTCCTTTGTGGTCAAGGGAATTACAAATCCAGAGGCTCGAAAGATCTTTTGTAAAGGACCAAAACCCAATCATTGGTTACTTTCATGAGTTATACAGATGGATCAGCAATGTTGTGGCTGTGATGGTCTCAGTATCCATGAAAACCATGGTTTACAGGAAGAGAAAGTATTTTTATTAGTCCAAATTATAGAGAGGTGTGGAAAAAAACAGGAAAGATTTCAGGCATGTGAGAACTGAAGACGAAACAGCTGAGAAATAACCTATGGGTGAATTTAAAGATTGAAGGAGTTTATCTTTTATTTGCACTCCTTCACATTTCTAAGTCTTACTTACTCTGACACTAATAATGCTTGTTGGAGCTTGCAAATGAGGTGAAAGTTCTCTTTTTACTGTCCTCCCCCTGAATGGAGGGCATTTGTCTCTATGGGGAGACTATTCATTTCTCCAGTTTGTCCTTATTAAGTGTCCAGTCATCTCCGCAAGCAGACCTTTGCATAGGCTGCTGTCTGTAACGTGTGCACGCTGTGGGAGAGGGCCAAGGCTGCCGTGGGACCCAGCCATGAGCTACCTTGTGACTCTGGACACACTACAGGTTATGTTCTCTGGGGGATGTTCATGCTACCTGCTGTCCTCCTCTAAATTTTGGTGTCCAAATGAATAGTCTCAGCTCCTTAGACTCCATCTACAACCACTGGATAAGAAAGAGTCTTTCAGAGAGTATTTCAGAGCACCTAATTTAGGCTACACCCCTGAAGGAACCTCTGGAGGACTCAGTTTTTCTCTGCTGTCTTTGCAGGATCTTAGGGAAATCAAGCCCAGATGCACCCCACCAAACTTCAGTCTCTTACCTGAGGTACCGAAGTCCCCCTTTCCTCTAAATACTGACCCATCTGTTTGTTAAAGTTTGATAGCTGAAGCAGAGGAGTTGAGTCCTCTCCCCTCTGTTTTAAGGGTGCTACAGGGACAGTTACAATGCGTCTTGCACTCCTTAGGGAAAAGGAGGAGGCTGTGAGGGCTCACTGGCACATTATTATGCAGGGTGGACATATGGTCTGGGTGTCCCAGACAAGGTATTAGCTCCCTCAGTCCAGCTTGATTTCATTTCAAAGTTATGACTGCTCAACAAGTCACTACAATTGCTGGCTGCCCATCATCTGATGCTGGAAAATGCTATTCCAACTTTTCAGCGTGTCTAAAGAATGTTGTACTTAGGGACAAAATTTTGATTTCCACCTTCCAGACTAGAATGGTGAAACGTTACCATAAAATAGAGATTTTAGATAACTTGCCGAGAGGTTTGAATGCCACATTTGTGCTAAAATAGGTAGATTATACCTTTGCTCAGCAAATGAGTTGTCTGTAGCCTGCCAAGGACACCAGACTCTTATCTTTTTGCAACAAAAAAGATGATAGTCACCATTATGGCAGCTCCTATAAAACAGGCAGCCAACAATAAGTGACCAGCTGTATTAATAGAATACTTTTCCATACACCAACAACTGGAGATAAAGAGTTATGGACATTCCCCCACCCATGTTAGTGGTACACTTCTGATTAGGGTGGACTTGTGTGCAGGAACAGGTCCACATGCCCTGTCAAGGAAGACCTAAAGTTCTGGTCTGGTTCCTGTTAAAGCATCAAATGGATTAAAAGCATCACCTGTGTTTGATGATGCTGTTGGAACTCCTGTAATCTACCATGACCCTTCTAACAGTGCTATTTATACCTAAACAAGATATTTACCTGCTGTGTTCTTTTCCTCTCCACCTAATCTATTTCAGAATAAAACTTTTAATGCAAGACCCGCCTCTGCTTCCAGAAAATATCCCAAACATCTTGAGCATAGCTGTAATTTAAATCATTAACAAGAATAGTAGTAAGTAGTAGCATACAACCAAATGCACCTCAAAAGACATGGAGCTGATTTAATGAAGCAAAAAAATAGAATTAATTTAATTTTAAAAAAAATAAGATATAATTAATTTAATCCTCATAATTATTTTATTCAGATAAAATCTCTTCACTCCAAAACTCAGAGTCACCTGATTTGAATTACCAGCTGGGGAAGGTCCCTGGCACTTGCTGGGGAAGAACGTTTGAGCCCATGCGTTGTCACCATTCAGTTGAAAGTGTGAAGAGAACATGTAAATCCCCCAGCAAAACTCATAAGAAAGAACTTTGTCCCTGAAGGGACCATCTGAATCACCAAGGCCCCCTTCTTGCTCATGCAGGTGATCTTGCAATACACAGTAGATCCATACAGTCCATACCAATGTATACCAAAAAATGCCAGAGCTTCAGTGTTGGAATTTCTTCAAGCCTCTGGATCAATGGCATGCTGTGGGGGAACAGCAGAGATGTGTTGAGCCCTGGCAGTATCAGGGAATTCCCTAAATGAAAGCACACAGATGAGGCTAGGAAGGGGACAGTCTTCCACTCCGCAAAGGAAGGCAAGAAATTGCTCCCAGACCCCTCACATGGCAGTGAGTTTAATCAGGTGTATATGATCCTCAGACGCGGTTCGGTATAGCTTGACACTTTCAGGCAATCTATGCGTCCCATCTCCAGCTGCGATCAAGCTCTTAATCTTCAGAGGAAGGTGAAACAAAGACAAAAAGGCCCACCTAGAAGCCAAGTAAGGTCTCAACGGGGGAACATCTACATCCTTCTTATTAAAATATTGCATAGCTTTAATACATGGACACTGTAATATTTTGCTTCATTTCCTGAGGAAATGAGGATTATGCAGCTGTGCTGCAGTTGTTTGTTTGTCTGTCAGAGTTACCCCCTGTTTAATAATGATTGAGGCTGTTGGCTGATTTCAGTGCAGTTTGATGGAAGGGGAAAGCCTCACATGTTATGTTTTAAAATATTCAGGAAAATTAGCAGTGGGGTACAGAACAAAGTTAGTGGGAAAGGTCACAGCGTGAGCTCAGCATAGTTATTTGACATGAGAGAATCCACATGGAAGGGAGCCACAGGAAGCCCAAGAAATATTCCCTAAGTCCCAATGTTTGAGGAACAACATGTTAACGCATTTTTTTTCTAACCCCATTAGAATTCTAATTAAACTGGACCATTCCCCAGGTTTCCTCTAAACTCCCTATTTTATCTTCCAGCAACTCCACTTTTAGCTTAGTGCTTCCCCCCCTAGTCCCATGACACCTCCATCTACGTGGTGCTCCAGAACAAACCCTAGTTTTGACCTTAGAGATCGCCTCAAAGGACAGCCCTCGCTGCAACAACATGCTTGCCTTTACCCTGAGGTTCAGCAAGCAAGAAGGAAAAGAAAGAAAAAAAATGGTTTATTGTATTTTGGGGAAATAATAGCTATTTTTTGGGCTTGTTCACATTGACACTTTTTTTTTTCCTTGCTGGAAAAATTGTTCTAGGTGGTAATGAACAACATGACCAAAATTTCTCTCCTCTGTCTGGGTAAAACAAGGCATCTGAGTCACTGCGGTCATTCCAGGGTGACTCTCCTGGCAATCCTTTAGACCTGTCCAGATTGCCCTGCTTGGCTCCTGGCACCGAGGTGGTGACTCCTCACTGTGAAATAGTTGCATGCTCTAACAAGGGCTATATAAGGTACCGAGTCACCAAAACGTGGTTTTCCCCTATGGACAACTTTTAATTGACTTCAAAACCAGGAGGGAAAGGTCTAACTGGGCAGACATTCCTCAGCTATGTTTTGTAAGAGAAGTGAAGGCTGACAGGTCTCTATAGGAATAAATCAGAGTTTCCCCAGTGTGTATGCACATACACACATGCCCACACATCCACTCACGTGGACAAAATGTTTCAGGAAAACACCTGAAGGATGAAGACCTATTTGAAGCAACATTGGCACAAGAAGAGAAGAGTATGAAATTGTAATAAATAAGCTTCTGTCTGGAAATTGGAAGAAGACTTTTAACCATCAGACCATCGAGGTTTCTCAGTGGTGTCCCAGTGGAAGAAGCACAGGCAAACAGCTTGTGGCACTGTGGGGCTGTATGGGGGGATGGCAATGAGAGTGGGAGCTGTGCCCGCTCCGATGGGCTGAGGAAGCTGAATGGTAAAGGTGAGGAAAACTTAACTGGTGGCCAGTATATTTGCCACTTGATCAAGACAGCGTTAAGCCCTAATTTAGCCTCTGGGAAACTGAGCTTATATTTCATGTAAGTATATGGTTAATCCTGATGACTGCATTTCACGCAGAGCTGAGGACACTCTGCAGGGGTGGCCCTGGGCTTTCCCTGGTGTAGCTGGGGACGCAGCTACTGCTTCTGAAATCGCTTCCCTCTTAAACAGCACTGACATTTTTGCAGGAGGCAGAAGACCTTCCTCCACCAGGACAGAAAGCAGTGAGGTGCACCTTCCTTTTCCTCCCACCTTGCTAACTTCACGGCGAACAGAGTACAAAAAAAAAAAGTTTCATCTTATCTCCCTGGTGGAGCAGAACAACAAAGGATCCATATAATTGAGAATATCCAAACTCTGCTGTAATGCAAAGCGTGGCTCTGGCAGCAGCTTCTCCCTCTGCCAACAACAGGACCTAGATCAACTCTGCAGTACGATTCACCCTGTGTTGGGCTGACTTCTGCCACACCGTACCTGCTGGCTGTCCCATGGAGAAGCTGTTCCTTTTATGTTACTGCATGAGGAAAAGGGAGAATGGGCAGGGGAAGAGCCCAAATTAGAGCATAAGCTTACAATGAAAAACGCCCTTATCCTCTCTCTGCCAGGCAAGCGGGGCAGTGGAGCAGGACAGCTGTCTTTCAGTGCTTTCAAGATACATTTCAAGCTCTGCACAGCTGGAGCTATTCAGTAGCTTGCAAAGGAACTCTGTACCCTTGCCAAGGCTCTGCAGCTGCCAAATCTGCCTTTATTAGCAGCAGCATTTCTTGTCCTCCATAGCTGAATACAGAACAAGTCTGATATTATTTTTCATCCAACCTTCCCAAGTATGCTAAGAACATCACAATAATCACTTAGTGAATGTATGCATGTTTTATAAGTGTTTTCTTCTTCCTATATACATGTACGCACACACGTGCACACACACATGCACACTTATAATGGTCTGGATGCAGAGTCCCGCTAGAGCATTGAACATCTCTTTCCTGTTCTGGTTGATTAAATGTCCCAGTGTCATGGTTCCACCACAGTCAGCAACCAAGCACCACCCAGCCGCTCGCTCACCCTCCCCCTGCCAATGGAATGGGGGAGAGAATCTGAAGAGCAAAAGTAAGATAACTCATGGGTTGAGATAAGAACAGTTTAATAATTGATATAAAATACTAATACTAATAATAAAAAGTTGTAATACAAAGGAAAACAAAGGGGAGGGAGGGAGAGAGAGGAACAAACCTCAGGAAAAGCAAGTGATGCATCCCCTCACTGCCCGTCAACCCATGCTCAGCCCATCCCCAAGCAGCAGTCACTGCCCCCCAGCCAACTCCCCCCAGTTTCTATACTGAGCATGACATCCTATGGTCTGGAATATCCCTTTGGTCAGCTTGGGCCAGCTGTCCTGGCTGTGCCCTCTCCCAGCTTCCTGTGCACCCCCTCGCTGGCAGAGCATGGGAAGCTGAAAAGTCCTTGGCTTAGTCTAAGCACTGCTTAGCAAGAACTAAACCATCGGTGCGTTATCACATTATTCTCATGCTAAATCCAAAACACAGCGCTATACCAGCTGCTAAGGAAGAAAATTAACTCTGTCCCATATGAAACCAGGGCACTCTGCTATATTCAAACCTCTTGTCATTCATTATCTGTGAGCTCTCCCATGAACAGGTCTTCGTCCAGGCCATGCTGCTCTTTGTAGGTGGCATTCCCATCCATACAGATGGCTGGAACAGCCCTTAAATCCCACTTAAGTTCTATTTTAAGGCTGTGTTCTCAAGTGCTCTCTGCACCTCTTCTGGAGTGAGCTGAACTTAAGCCTGTGCAAATACCTGCCCTGTAGACGTGAGACAGGGCAGCTGTGTGTAAGTAAACTCAGTCTTTCTTCATTCTCCTCTGTTGCCCATTTGGGATTCATTGCTGGTCACATACTGATGTTCATATTTTAAAGTGTATCATCTTCAGTCAAGGACCAGAAACAAAATGAGCTCACTTAGAGGCGAGTCATGTACTCCAAATGATGGGAACTCCATTACATGTCTAATAACAGGTCTTGGCTTCATTTGGCACTTGAAACCTTTCAGACCAGGTTTCAAGCAGGCTTGAGGTAATGGAGCATGTGAAGGCATGAAAATCACCTCTTCTGGGTAACACAAATTTCACAGGCAACCCATAGCTTGTCCCAGGTTTCTAGGCAATACTTATAAGCACATTTTAGGGAATTATAACCCAATTGCCAACAGCCAAGTATTATTTCTAAAAACAAGTTTCAGTGTTCCTTTTACCATTTAATAGCTATTCATAATGTGTTTAAATATGCGTATGATATTAGTCCTCTAAGGACCTGACGCACTTGGCAGACAATGACGGTGTACACTACAGAAATGTCACTGTGATTAGACAAATATCCTCATTTCCATTTTTCAGGTAGAAAAACTAAAGCAGAGAATTCCCGTGGCTTTTCCATCCTTGTTGGAGAAGTCTGTCTAAGAACTGGGAACACAGCAAAGCTGTTTTACTCCTGTGAACTATGTAAATCTTATCACAGAGTCATGGAAGCAGGGTAATGTAAGTTGGAAGAGAATTTGAAAATCACACAGACTGGCCACTTGCTCAAAAAAAGAACCAGCTTAGATCAGGTTACTCAGGACTCACTCCAGCTGAGTTTTGAATATCCCCAAGGATGGATATTGCACAACATCACTAGGTAAATTGCTCAGATGTCTGACTACCCTCATCAGGAAATTTTTTTCTTAACAACTGCCTATAATTTCTACTCTTGCGAGTTGTCTCTGTGGCCTCTTGCCCACTGTGCACTTCTAAGAAGAGTCCAGCTCCATCTTCACTATATTGTCTTCTCATAAAAATGAATTATGACCACTTATTTCACCACCTCATAAGATTTTCAGCTTTATTACTACATTTATAATAGCTATAGTAAAGTTTTCATTTTCTTAAAGATTACTTGTGATGACACAGCTAAGTATGTTTACCCCGATTTAGTTTAAAACCATTACCCCTTGTCCTAACGCAGCTGGCCCTACTAAAAAGGTTTTCCCCCTCTTTCCTATAGGCCCCCTTTAGGTACTGAAAGGCCGCAATCAGGTCTCCCCGCAGCCTTCTTTTCTCTAGACTGAACAAGCCCAACTCTCTCAGCCTGTCCTCATAGGAGAGGTGCTCCAGCCCTCGGATCATTTTAGTAGCCCTCTTCTGGACCCGCTCCAACACTTCCATGTCCTTCTTGTGCTGAGGGCTCCAGAGCTGGACGCAGTACTCTAGGTGAGGTCTCACCAGAGCTGAGTAGAGGGGCAGAATTACCTCCCTCGACCTGCTGGCCACGCTCCTCCTGATGCAGCCCAGAGTACGGTTGGCCTTCTGGGCTGCCAGGGCACATTGCCGGCTCATGTCCAGCTTTTTATCCACCAGCACCCCCAAGTCCCTCTCGGCAGGGCTGCTCTCAATCCTTTCTCCCCCCAGGCTGTATTGATACTGGGGGTTACCCCATCCCAGGTGCAGGACCTTGCACTTGGCCTTGTTGAACCTCATGAGGTTCACACAGGCCCACCTCTCCAGCCTGTCCAGGTCCCTCTGGATGACATCCCGGCCTTCTGGTGTGTCAACCGCACCACTCAGCTTGGTGTCATCTGCAAACTTGCTGAGGGTGCACTCTATCTCACTGTCCAAGTCATTGATGAAGATGTTGAACAGCACCGGTCCTAGTACGGACCCCTGAGGGACACCACTTGTCACCGGTCTCCATCCGGACATTGTGCCGTTGACCACTACCCTCTGGACACGACCATCCAGCCAGTTCCTTATCCACCGAACAGTCCACCCAATTCCATGTCCTTCTTGTGCTGAGGGCAGATACTGTAGAAGAAATTGTATTTGGTGTAGTCACTCACTTCACCCAGTGAAGTGGAAAATCAATGCAATCAATACGTACATCTTGTTAGCCTCTACACTTGCTTAGGAAAGTTTTCCTGATAAACTCTGGCCATGCTAACACTTCAATCCAAAAGAAGTTTCTCCTGGGATGCATCATCTGCAGACGCAAACTGTCGTCACCCAATTAAGTCAATGGGACCATGACGACTGCACTTGCCAAGCTGCATTGTATGAAACTTTACCAAAAAAAAAGGCATGAAACCATATGAGAAGGGATGTCATGAACACCAGGGAACCTGAACAGTGTATACAGCTTTCTTTTGGTACAAGGAACTCATGCCTGCTAGCTGTGGTGGGGTCTAATACAATATTTCATGTTAAACTTGCATAGCTGTCAAGTGAGCATACTAATGCTAGCATAAAAATCTACTTACTTTCTGTTTGCTAACTCAATACTAATGGACAGTTACATACATATATGCATATGCTTACTGTAAGCAGGTAGATGTCTGTAAGCTATATAGAACATACCGTGTATGTCTATGAGGAATACTTAGTTCATCTTTGGGGATATAAAAATACCTTTTTGGATGAAAGGATGAACAGAAATTTGAAAAGGGCATTCCATTAGACTGTAATCATTCTCTTGTTAAAAAAAGGCAAAAAAAGTGACACCCCAGATCTGGAAGCAACCAAAAGGAATTCACATCTTTCCTACTTTATGCAACAAATTCCAATGGAAAATTATGTCAGGGACTGGCTGATCTGCAGTGTCATTCCTGGAAACAGCATTTCTGTTGGGTTTGCTGGTGTACTGGGAGTGGCTGTATGGCAGAAGGACCATACAAGCATCACTGGTGGTTTTCTGTAAGTCATGTGCTAGCAGGGGCATTAATACAAGCCAAGTTTGGCCCTCTGCCTTTTTAGCTCATCCTCCTAATGCAGGGAATTATTCTGACAGCAAGTATTTCTGTGCCTGCTGTGGTGGTGTCCTCCAACTGCCTTCATCCTGCTGTTCAAAATTAGTGACACAGAGAGAAAGAATAACTGCAACAAGCTGAACACTTTATAGGACAAGTTCCTCTGAGCAAATGCTCTAGAGCTGCTTTTAATGGCAGTTTCATTCCATCCATAAAAAGCTGAGCAAGCTAGACCCCTCTCAGATGCTTGCAGCATAGTTGCCTTTTGCTATTTAATTTTTGGAATAGGTTTTCTTTGGTCCAGGAGAGTCATTTATTGCAACTGACGTCCTTTGGAATAGGAATGAAGTTGCATCAGACTTCAGATGAACGCTAATTACATAGCAAATAGGTGGCAGGAGTGTTCCCAAGTTCAGCACTACAGCTCTGCAACCAGCCAAGGAGTGAGATGGATTTAATTTTAGCCCGAGTACAGATTGTTTGGAGTGTTTTTATTATTTTATTTTACAGCTATTAAAAAAAAGAAAGAAAGAAAGAAAAATTCATAACAGCAAACACATCTGTGCTACATATTTTCCCTGTGTGGCACGGCAACAGCTTCAGTCTACGAAAATTAATGGACTGTAACAGTATCGTTGGAATTTACATGCAGAGTTGGCACCAGAGTCAGGAAACGGACAACATTCCCTGATTGTAGAAACATGCAGTTCACCTTTTCTCAGTTATACAACATTAAAAGGAAGGATATCCCTATCGTTGTCCTATTTATATCATCAGCATTAAATCCATCCATACAGCGCAGAGGCTCTGCTGCCTCTGCTAAGATGCACCAAACTGACCCCCTCCGATGATGACATGATTTTTCCTCAATTACGACACATGAAAATTTGTCAAAGAGTGTAGCTTCCATGGAAGAGAGTTTGGCATAGAGAACTTCAACAGATTTTACTAATCCCAGTCATAAAGTGTGTGTAGCCGTCCCAGCAGTCTCAGCATGAGATATTGATCTCCGAAACTGCAATCACGGGTTCAGGTCCCACATGGGTAAGACTTTTTTCTCCCAATAAAAAAATGCAAGAAAAGTGTCTGTTTAACCTACAAAGAAAAGCAAAGGTATACATTAAACAAGTGCTGCGCGAAGACATCATTTGTTGAGAAATGCAGCGGTGACCAACAAGCTGTGGATGTAAAGGGGGTCAGTAAAGAGTCAACATATCTTTTCAGGTTAAAATAGTTTTTCTAAGGAAGAGGACAGGGTTGCACTGGTCTGGGTTGCTCTGATAGCTTTATTTTGAAAATTGTATACATACATTAAAAGATTAATTTTTGATTGCTGCGCAAGCTTGGTAATAAGTCACAGAGACACAAACTCTTACACCTGCCCCGGCTAGAGTATTACTTGGTACAGGTGCACGTTCATTTTGATCCAGCCAGATACAACAGCACTCTCAGTGTGAATATCTATAGGACAACAGGGCAAGATTAGCAGAATGAGGTGTACATTTTTATTAGAGCATATGGTACAGCTGGAAAAATTAAACAAGTGATTGGGTACACGAGCCCTCCCTCAAGTCTGAAATAGAAGCAGCAGACTTCAAAGCTAAACAGAAATGGGCAACACTTGCTTTACTGAATATATCATAAGCTGTTTCTAGAAGGAAAGGTAGCAGGCACCTGTGGAGAAAAGATATATAGGGAAGGAGCTTGAGGGACAGAGATGATAAGGTGGCTATCTCCTAGGAGCCAGGTGGAGAGCCCATGGTTATTGGTATCTATCGATCGGAGCTGTGAATTTTAGCTGCCAGGTGCATCTTTGTCAGATGTTTTTGTAGGTTCCCTTTGCAGCTCGTGAAAAGTTTGAATGCCAGTCTTGAAGGTCCTGAAGCTGGGCTTGCAGGAGGCTGGAAAGAGTTTCTCAGCTTTGAAGTGCTTTCTTCTTTCAAATCCAGGAGCCAGTGTCTGTTCCCCAAGTCAGAATCCAGAGAATCCTAAGACACTGGTGAAAACCCCAACCAAGTAGGCATGTCCAGTAGTAATAATCAGCAGAGCTGCTGCATCTTCCAAGCCACAGCATGTGAGCTGAGGCATGGCAGAGAGCCATGGCTGCTGTTAACCTACAGTGAAGGGGAGGTAAAACACATCAGCTTAAGCCTCAGCAAGAGTCCTAAACCAGTCTATTTAAGCTGTCATCTGCAGCAGCCTTAGAAAGCACACACGACCCATTACCATGGGTGCCTAGTTGGTGCCTAGTGACAGAATTGCATATCTAAACCTTAAAAAACATTTCAAACCCATCAAGGGTGGAAGATATTTATCTTCATGATGTTTAGTGTCTCCTTTCCACAGGGAAGGAGTGAGTGGAAGGCACAGCTCACTTCCCATAGGAAGTGACTGGATATGAGTTTGCAAGCTTGCCTGTGTTAATTAAACTTCCCTTCTTTTGACCTCAGAAAAAGGAAGAGCCTTGATGGTCCCAGATTCTCACATCCAAAGGAATAGGTGAGGCTCTGCCCATGGTGACGATGAAGTAGGAGAAGCCAGAGATGCGGAGTGAGAGAAGTGAAGACTAGGGGCTCACAAGTATCTTAGTCTTTTGGAACAGTCTGCTCATGGTCCAGGACACTTGCCATTACTTTTCCTAAGTGAAATACCACAGATACTGGGAAGGACAATTTAACTCCTATCCATGTGAGTATCCAATACAAGTGGTCTAGCTCTGAGGTTATTGTTCATTCTGCTTATTTTACCAATGTCTTGTCTTTGCTCTCCATCGCAGACTTGCTAACCTCAGTCACCTGTAGTGTTCTGCCTAATTTGGAGATTCCTGGGACAGGCACCCAAGAACTGAGATTTGACAATTCTCCCATATGGATTTAATTCAGTGTATTTTATACAAATAAGTGCTTCCTGTCTGCAGATCAGGAGCCCTGTGGGCCACCAACTACCATGAATAAGCTGGCCTCCAGCTTTGGAAAAATGGCTCCAAAAAATTTGTGAGTGGGCAAGAATCACATTTTCCAAAACATTGCTAAAGTTTACAAGATGTCATTTATTTCGGTGCTTTTTCCAAGATAAGTTAATCAATAACCTTCCCATGTGCCATTTCACAGCTATGCCTTACACTCAGGCCTCTGGGAGCCCTTGGCTGCTGGACTCATTCGTTTGCAAGTATAACTGATGTCAATTTGTTGTTTCAGTGAGCAGGGCAGCGTGCCAGCTCCTTCTGTAGCAAACTGATTTTAATGCTATTAGATTCTCATTTCTGCTGCAGTGCATTAAGTACTTTATTGCTGAAATATGTGCAATGGCACTAATGATGGATTTACTGTTCCCCTGAGGTGTGCAGGTGGGGAAAAATACCCAGGCCTTGGCTGGCTGGAGAAACTCAACATCTCCCCTATAGCTGGGTACATAAGCATTTTGTCCAGGAATGGTCCACTTCAGATCATAGAATAGAATCATAGAATCGTCTAGGTTGGAAAAGACCTTTAAGGTCTGACCCTTTAGGTGCAAGAATGGCCCAAAGCACCAATCTGAGGTACTACAGGCAGTGAAGAGGGGCAGGTAGCTCTGAAAATAAAGGTAAAAGGGGGCAAGGTGTGGCAGCTCAGGATAACATGTATTTTGAATCATTTATCATATCCTGGACTTAAACATTGTTAGCTCCTCAGTCAACTGAGGATGCACAATAGCAGACGATCTGCACACTTCTGCAGTTCTCCTCCCCTGTGCAATAGGACATGGCAAGTATTTGTCTCATTATAACAATAGAGCAGAAGTTCATGGCTATGGCAAACTCTAAATGAAGAGTGGTTGTTTTCAGGAGCACCCCACATTTATGAACATCGAAGATGGCAAACATGAAAAATATCAGTTATCCCATCCCCTACTGCCCCCTCTATATTCAATATTTCAAGGAAATATTTGTTTGTTTTTCTTTTCCTTTTGCTGGTGGTGTAGTGTAGGAGTAAACCCGCAGTCCCCTGATATTCACAGTTTTAATTTTAAAAAACTAGAAGCCCAGGCCCCTTGCTGAGCCCTCCACTATTGCTCAATTAGCGGTTTGTGATCTGCCATAACGAAACCTGGTTCTGCGTGGCTGAGTGATGAAGATACCAATCATCTGCAAGTAGATGGTGGACCAAAGAGCATTTTTTTTAGGAAAGAATTTTAGCATGTGCCTAATTCCCAGTGAAAGTGGAGCTAAGCACATGCTTAAAGGCTTTTCTGAATAAGGATGGACATATGACCATGCTTAAGAGATTTCCTGAATCTTTCCATAAGGTGGCTTTTTACTGGGTTCAGTAAGATTTGACTGGAAACCAGAAACCCCTTTCCTGAGTTTTTGCGGGTTGTATATTTGTTCAAACTTTGCCAACATAGGGGGGTAGAACAGCATTTAAACACGAAGAAAATGAATGAAACAAGATACCAATTGAAAACAGAGACTTCACCATGGAGAAAATGGTCATTTAATTTTTCCTTCATATGTTATTACGTTCAAAAAAGCAATAAAGTAATAAACCCACCCAATTTCATTAGGTGGTTGAAATAAGTGTATATCATCAATGGAGATATTAGGTTGCATGAGTGTCATCACCAAGCTCTTTTAATGGCCTTCGACTACTAAAGGGCTGAGTGTTTTGTTCTGGGTGTGTTGCCCCAGCTCCGTTTAATTTCAGTGGACACGTGCTCTCCATCTGTGTGTCTGGGATACTTCCTACCAATTGCTTCAAAAAGGAACATTTCCCACATGCGTTATTCTGAGCTGTCAGAAACAGCCCTATAATTTATTGATCTGACCTGAGGAAGTTAAATGGGTTCAGCTCCAACCAAAGAAGTTTTAATAAAAACTGGGTACAGTGCAGGAGAAAATGTGCGTGGAAGGCTCCTGAAATAAGGTGCAGAAGTGAAATGCTTCTGGCAATGTGTTAACACAGTTGCAAGAAAAGAGGACAGCGCAGCTCAATGAATTGCCGCCTGGGAGCTGGGCTGCGGTAAGTGACCATATGAGCACTCTTAGCCCGCTCCAGCTAACTGGACCACTTGCAAAGACATAAATGTTTCCAGACATTGAGATTTGGCTGGATGCAGGGTAACTGTGCTTTATGTGTATATTTGTACCACTTAAAAGAGAGCTAACTTACTACTTTCTGCAGTAAAAATCACACATGGCAAGAGATTCACCCTGATGGAGAAGTTTGCAGCAGGGCGTAAGTGCTCTGCATAGTGGTCCTTTGTACATGGGGTGAAGTCTCACTTTAAGTCATTAGTTACATCTCTGTGGGGAAAGGTAGTGTCATGACAAGGGACTGAGTGTAGCAAGGATTTTCTAAAACCGTAAGGATTTATTTTTTAATTTTTTATAGTTACGTCGGTGATAAAAGGAAAATGTGGGCCCTCTCCAGAAGGTAACAGGAGACCTGGTTACCTGGTATACAGAGAAGGCTGAGTTACACAAAGGCTTTCTTGCCTCAGTCTTCACCAGCAAGTGCTCAAGCGACACCGCCCAAGCCACAGAAGGCAAAGGCAGGGGTTGAGAGAATGAAGATCCACCCACTGTAGGAGAAGACCAGGTTCAAGACCATCTAAGGAACCTGAAGATGCACAAGTCTGTGGGACCTGATGAGATGCATCTGTGGGTCCTGAGGGAACTGGTGGATGAAGTTGCTAAGTCACCATCATATTTGAGAAGTCATGGCAGTCCAGTGAAGTTCCCACTGACTGGAAAAGGTGAAACATAGCCCCCATTTTTAAAAAAGGGAAAAAAGGAAGACTTGGGGAACTACAGGCCAGTCAGTCTCACCTCTGTGCCCAGAAAAATCATGGAGCAGATTCTCCTGGAAACTATGCTAAGGCACATGGAAAATAAAGATGTGGCTGGTGACAGCCAACATGGCTTCACTAAGGGCAAATCATGCCTGGCAAATTCCGTCGCCTTCTAAGATGGGGTTACAGTGTTGATGGATAAGGGAAAAGCAACTGATGTCATCTACCTGGACTTGTGCAAAGCATTTGACACTGTCTCATATGATATTCTGGTCTCTAAATTGGAGACACATGGGTTTGATGGATGGACCACTCAGCTGGATGGTTGCACTCAAAGAGTTGTGGTCAACAGCTTGATGTCCAAGTGGATACCAGAGACAAGTGGCGTTCCTCAGGGGGTCCCTGTTGGGACCAGCACTGTTTAACATCTTTGTCAGCAACATGGACAGTGGGATTGAGTGCACCCTCAGCAAGTTTGCCAATGACACCAAGTTGTGTGGTGTGGTTGACGTGCTGGAGGGATGGGATGCCATCCAGAGGGACCTTGACAGACTTGAGAGGTGGGCCCGTGTGAACCTCATGAAGTTCAACAAGGCCAAGTGCAAGGTCCTGCACATGGGTCAGGGCAATCCCAAGCGCAAATACAGGCTGGGCAGAGAATGGATTAAAAGAAGCCCTGAAGAGAAGGACTTGGGGATGTTGGTGGATGAGAAGTTCAACATGACCCAGCAATGTGTGCTTGCAGCCCAGAATCGTGGCCTACATTCAAAATAAGCATGGCCAGCAGGTCGAGGGAGGGGATTCTGCCCTTCTACTCTGCTCTCATGAGACCCCACCTGGAGTACTGTGTCCAGCTCTGGAGCCCTCAACATAAGAAGGATGTGGATCTGTTGGAGCAAGTTCAGAGGAGGCCACAAAGATGATGAGAGGGCTGGGGCACCTTTCCTATGAAGACAGGCTGAGAGAGTTGGGGTTGTTCAGCCTGGAGAAGAGAAGGTTCCAGGGACACCTTGTATCAGCCTTCCAGTACCTGAAGGGAGCCTACAAGAAAGCTGGAGAGGGACTTTTTACAAGAGCATGTAGTGATAGGACAAGGGGTAATGGCTTTAAACTGAAAGAGGGTAGGTTTAGCTAAATCACAACATAGAATCATAGAATGTTTTGGGTTGGAAGGGACCCCTAGAGGTCATCTAGTCCAACCCCCCTGCAGGGAGCAGGGACACCGCTAACTAGATCAGGTTGCTCAGAGCCCCGTCCAACCTGGCCTTGAATGTTTCCAGGGATGGGACCTCCACCACCTCTCTGGGCAATCTGTTCCAGGGTTTCACCAACCTCATTGTAAAGAATTTCTTCCTTATATCTAGTCTAAACCTCCCCTGTTTTAGTTTAAAACCATTATCCCTTGTCCTGACACAGCTGGCCCTACTAAGAAGATTTTCCCCATCTAAATGTTTGCAAAATATTATTTACTTAATAATAATGTGCAGTTGTTTTTAAACATTCCCTTTTTATGAATATCAAGATAACCAACTTTGAAATACATGCGTTCCTAGAATTACCTATGATGTAGAGAAAACAAACTCCTCAATTTTTCTCTTCTCGGTAAAGTTCAGTAAAAACTCTGCATGATAAATCACTGCAGAACTGCCACTTCCATTTCTAAGTCAAAATTCAGTGTAGGCGAAAGTCAGGTTAACCCATTTAGAAGACAGCTGGTCAGTATTTGCTGTTCATGTCATAAATGCACTTGTTTCCATTAATTATGCTTCCTCCCTTGCTTAAGCATCATGACTATAACTTTGCTATACATAGTATGCTTAATAGGCATAAAATGTCTTTGTAGGATACCATGAAGGTCACTTTCCCACTTGTACAGTTCAATATGCACCCTCCTGGTGGAAGGATTAGGCGTTTGGTTACCCCACATGGACCCTCTGTAATTAAAAGAGAGATTGAGAGATGCATCTTCCAATATCAAATCCATCCTCTGCACTTTACTGTCTTCATCAACCACAGAAAAAGCCTAAGATTATTACTTATTAGTGCAGACACCTCTGCGTGGGTCAAAACCAGTTTAACAATATGAAAAAAAGCCTTTATCAACATTTGAGATAAGTTTTGGGACAGATTTGTCCCATTGAAGTCTGCAGAGAGCTGCTTTCAGGAAGTCATGTCTATCACAAAATGATGAGGTTGTTGAATTTAATAATTTACTGGCAGACATATTTACATTCTAAGGGTTAGATTTATTTTTATTAATTAGTTCTCCCTATTGACCCCCAAGGAGAGGATTTTCCCTTTTATGTAGACACCAGTAAAAAATTCTGCACATAAACAGTCAACATGACCAGAATTGACAGGCAGTGGTTGGGAGGTGCAATGCTGTAATTATATTATAGATGATCTGATCTTGAATTATTGTTATTTTTTGCTATATGAATAGTCCATGAATATGATACTTATATTTACTCGGTGATCTCATGAAAGGAATATTGTTCCTTCATTCTGGCAGCGTTGCCAATGTGCTCAGCCCTGTACAAAGATGAAGCAACGCACAGCTCTGGTTGCTGAAAGTAACGTGGATTTCAAACACAACCCACATTTTAAACTTCCAAATTTGCTTTCACAAAATAGCTGAACATTTGCTGTCAACAAACTTTCATGCTAGTGTAGTTTGGCTGTTGAATATTCACAGAAAGTGACTGTGGTCAAGTCCCAATTCATTTTTAAACCTAAATGTTTAATGTAAAAGACTGTTTTTCCACCCTCCCCTGCCCTGCATATTCATGCGCTATGTGTTTAAGCAACTCACTTCCTCATCCACCTAATTTCCACTGAGTTGCAGGTATGTGCTCATGTTGAACAACTACTTACATATGTTTTTCTTGAACGAGGGAGCAGAGCCTTGGCCCCAGAGCTGGGGACGGTGCAGTCTAGGTGGAATTCCCGAAGTTTTGCTGCCTACAAATTCAGTGGGCAGTCAGGGCTGGGCTCCCTGCGATACCAACAGAAAGAGATGAGCTCCCCAAAGACAGGTACCTCACACGGCAGAGCACCTTCTGCCTCTTGCCATGCCTCCAAAGGAACCAGCTGGGAATCAATACCTGGCCTTTGAGGAACCTCGGGTCAGGGGGATGAACCCTCGTCCGTGCCTGGTTAGCACGCAGAGCAGAATAGGCTGTAAGCAGTATTCCAACTCCAGCCTAGTTTGGGTTGCTACTCTATTTTTTATGTTCATCTACTTAATGAGAAAATACCAAAGTTGTAATGCTTGTGTCTTACAGTATCATTCCTGGAAGAGAATACTGTATGCTGCAACTTCCAGAAATGGTTTATTTTAAAAACCTTTGATTATTCATGAAGCTTTTCATAGAAACGTACCATTTTATTTACCTGAGTTAAGTTCTGGATTCTGCCCAGGTTTTTCTCTTCAGCCTTGCTAACAGTGGGTTTCTGTCTGTTCCTACAATCCATCTGTGTTCTGCTCAGAGAAACGCTTTCCCAGAGCAAGCCCTGTGTTTGTGGAAGATCTTGCCTTTGGAATAGGGGTCCATGATTTCTCATGGTCAGGTTTGGTGATTAAGATGGCATCTACTTCAAATCCACCTGTGGAAACAAACAACGCTGCAGCTGTGGGTTTGCTATTGAAATGAAACACCACGCTCTCCAAATACGGGGCAGCAGACTGGGATATTCACAATAACACTTGGGGAAGGTAGTTTCTTCTGCACAGGGAGTCCAAAATCCTTTCCAAGTACTCATTTACTGAACACACCCATGAGACATACACACGGGGAAATGTCACAAGCCTCTTGTTACACAGGCGGGGTGCAGGAAAATCAGAGTTTTCAAGTTATTTAGATGTTTAAATGGAGATCCCTCTCATATAGCCCTAGATGCCTGAAGTTAGATATCTGATTTTGACCTAATCTAGCATACTTTACATCCCTTTTTAGGATTAATTTAATTACCATCTGAAGCTACCCATTTCTCTCCAATTAAGCATCATTTACTCAGGCTTAGGCTTTTATTTTTCACACACCCTAAATATTTTCCCAATGGGGATACAGTCTTTTACAATGCCTACTACTTGTTACAGTCTGGGAACATTAATCAGCCTCACACCAAGTCCCAGAAATTAAGAGCCGTGGCTGGCTAGCTTATTTCTGCAGCCATGCCTCTTTGGTCTTTTCCATTATACACATGATTTCCCAGTGACCACAGTGCTCACCACAATGGTATTTGTGGCCTGAGTAGACTTCTGCCCTTGAGAGAGCATAGGCTCTGGGGGATTTTAAGGTTCCCTTTTCCCTTTGTGTATAAAACAGGGAGAGAGACAGACAGGAACAACATGTGGGACTGCAACATGGGTAGTTATGGGAGTCCTTGTTTTCCCCTCCAAGGTTGCTCTGGTTGCCCGTGTCTGCTGTACTCCTCTGATTTTGAGTCACCGCGTGACACAGTGTCGTAGTAAAGTTCAGATAATGGTCTTTGTTATGAAAATCAATTTTGTATTTTTGCCATTTCATTTATCTAATGTGTGATATATGAAAGAGTAGGTACACTGTGTGGAGAAGACCTACTGTCATCCAGTTGGGCTTACTGAAGGCTTTAATAACATATTTTGCTTTTACCACATTGGACACCATAAGCACATCCAAATGACAAACAAAAGTCAACTTCTTCCATATGTCAAGGTCCTGATGAAATACTCAAGCTGAGAAAAAGAGTCTGTTTGGTGGCAGCTAGCTCTGGGTTAGCACACGATCACGTTCATGTTAGGATTTTACATCACATCTCCTATGGTCTGAATTAGCTGATGCAGGATGAAATCAGTGAATACATGCATTTTGGCTCAGGTTAGCTGGTGAAGTCCAACACTTAATGGGACCTACGGCAAAAACCCAGAGCTGCCTTTTATTTACTGTTAATAAATGTGGCTTCCCTGGCCCGGTTTGATAGCAAATGAGGGAAGATCAGTGTGGCCTGGGAATGCTCTTCTCATGTGACGAAGCTGAGAGTCAAGGAGCTAGAGGGTGCCCAGTTTGGCAAGAGAACAACTTCATTTTCTTTGGCTGGTAAATACAAAAATATAAACCCCCTACTCCTTGGAGGAAGGGCAGAATGCAGGGCTGCAAGCAAGCACCAGGATTAGCCCTGTTCAAAATTGGGCCCTTATGTGCCAACTGGTTGAAAGTAAATAACTCTCTAGCTCATGTGTCTGAGGAAAATGATACAGGGCCAGAATTAATTAGTAAAAGGTATTGACTGTGGAAAATGGCTAAGTGGCATACTGAAGGCCTGAGTGGGAATACTTTGTTGGTCTGCTCTGAGATGCCCTGTACTTCAGGGTTGAGCCGAAACACACTGAGACCCAAAGATGTCCACAATGTTGGAACAGCTGCATCTTAACTCTTATTCTTAGGTTTACTTGAATAAATATCACCAGGGCTGAGACCTATCATAAAGGGCTTTAGAAAGCTGACAAAGTAACAAAGACGCCTCACAAAATAGGTCTCAGGCTGAATGCTGGGCTAATATTCTCTAATCCCAAAGGACTTTTCAAACAAACATATCCCCACTGAGGTCTATTTACTCAACAACTGGAATTTAAAATAGGTATATTACCAAGATCCAGCATTCTGTGCCTCTGTTTATATTCTGAAAATCAATATCACAAGAAGAGGAAAAGGTCTTTGGCTGTTATTATCCTCCTGACTTCACATTTCCTTCCCTCCCCATTCCCTCCTGAGATGTCTGTGAATAGCTAGGCACGAATAATGTCTTAATTGCCCATGAAAAGAACACTTAACTGCTAATATAAATATATACTCAGAATGAGGACTTCAGGCTACAGAATGTCTTATTATTTAGGAACTGTAATTATTAACTAAGTGGGTAAATGAACTAACATTTGCTTGGTTTCTCAAATTTAAGATTGTATCAGATTGTTGATAGGAATAAAACAAATTTGACTTTGGTTTTAATTTATTTTTGTTTATCTCTTCCCTCTGATTCTCAACGCGCTTGTTAAATCAAAAAGAAAGATAATAAAAGGAAAATAAATATATACTGGTTTTCATTATATCAGCCATATACTGAATCTTTGGAAGAAAAGCAACAAGTCCATAGATAAGTGTAAGAAGGAAATAACTAAATCACCACAGGTTCTTCTTTTTACATTCCAGTCAAGGCTCAGGGGTTCATCTCAGACAGTTTTAGACATTTCAAACTTTGACTTTGAGTCTATGCTTGCCTACCTCTTTCTCTCTCAACATGTATCCTGGAAGGACAGAACACCTCAGTGAGTGAGGGTGTACAAGATGGGGAGGTGTCCTGGTGCTATGCCCCAGGAGATGTTCCAGGGGACTTTGGCTCCTGCTCATTCTTGCCAAACACTTAGCTTCACAGAACATACTGTGATCAGGGGCAGTCAAACATGAATTTAGATCTACTTTTAGTGTCTGATGATGAGCACCAACAAGGCATCTCCATGCATCTTCTGACCTTCTTGGCACAGTCCTGTGGATATCAGCATTGCCCTGTTTATGAGGCAGCACCACTGATGCTGGTGCCCCACCGACCCATGGGCTGGCAAGCACTTTTCTGCACTTCTTCCCAGCTGCCCCTCTCTTGGAGAGTGAGCAGACGCTAACTGCTCAGCAATCAGGTGGTCTGCCTGGGGGTGCCAGAACATGACTTTTCTCCAATGTAAGAAATGTATTTATGGGGGGGGGTGGGGGGTTGTTTGTTTATATTTGTCTTACCCTGGGGATGTGTTTGAGCAACAAAGCTCATTGTAACCATGCTATCCACTATTATCTAGCTCTTCTTGGCAGCAGAGTTCAAAGGAACTCACAGAGCTGGAAAGTATCGCTCCGCTTGGTTTTGGCCATATGGAAACTGAAGCATGCTGATAACAGCATTCATCTCAACAAACACCATCCCCGGTGCAACGCCAGTTATCTTGCATAATCCTGCAGAAACCAACAGCAGTGTAAAAGGAAAACTCTTTATGAAAGGCTGCTGACAAGTCCTCACTCAAATGATATGAGCATATAATGCACAAAGTATGAACACCTCAAAGGAGTCCTATTCCAACTGAAAACCCCACAGAGGAGCAATGATCTTTTATGCCAGAGGAAGATCTGGTACTGTCTGCCAGAGGAACTCTCTGCTCTTGCACATTTTCAGTCTTACCTAGTTTAAGGGCTAAATGAAGCCAAGGGAACATTACCAGTGTGTTGCAGTGATGTTAAGAGTATAAGATGTCAAAGCAACTTTAGCAGTTTACTTGGCCAAGTCCCTGTACATGTGGCCTGAATGCAGGGGAGAGGAACATGACAGAGAGAACCAAAATAATTCAAGAATGTCTTGATGCAGTAGCTGAAGGGACAGGCTTTTTAATGGTTGAGTTCAGAGTCAAAAGGTGGCATGGTGACAATTGGCTGCAGCCACTGAGCCCTAGAATCATAGAATCAGAGTCATTTAGGTTGGAAAAGACCCTTAAGATCATCGAGTCCAACTGTAAACCTAACACTGCCAAGTCCACCACTAAACCATAGCTTCAAACCTGAACTTGAGCACAAGATTTCAAAGGCAGCAGACACATGGTGAAGATCTACAGACCAAGCCTGTAGCTTTTCATCTGTTGACACCATTCTCCATGGATTATGATAGCTCACAAGACCACACTGATTGAGCTGTGTACATACGGACAGCTTCATTACATGCAAAACTGTGTTGTTCTGGGCTTTCACTTCCAGATGTGGAAGACCTCTGTGTGCACGAGCAACAGGAGGTTGACTCCAAGAGCAGCCTAACGTGGAGAACTAGCAGCCATATGAGCCATCTCTTCCTTCTCCAGGTGGATGCATGATTCCTTGTAACTCAAGACTATGAGCTCATCTTCATACCATCTCCCCTCATAGTACTGAGGACTCTGTGGCTGCTAGCATCACAGGAGATGAAAAAAATTGCAAAAATGTTGCCCCTTCATGTTGTTCCAAGATGATGTTCCAAAATCTAACAGGAGGGTAAGTTCTGTTGTGTCTCGCGGTTTTGAAGAGTCTACAGTAAGGTTTTGATCTCCACTATGTGGATTATTAAAGTTCCCTGTAAATAAACAGTTCTTTGAAAACAGTATCCTTTCAGTTCAATTTATACAGCCAACTTATGCTGAGGGTGGGCCTGACTTCTCTGGCTGGACTAGACTTCCTCTCAAAATTAAATGTTGATGGGATAATTTCTTGCAGATACAGATCATCCAGTGCAAGCATTTAGCAAGTAAAATAATGTGAAGGACCTGGCACAAGTAGAGAAGAGAGAAACCCACGAGTCAGATCACCCACCTCTGCCTCTGCCCCGCTGCAGCAGCAGATACAATAATGCTGATCATTTTTCTTAGAACTTCCTTTACCTTGGTAAAAAGTACAAAAAGGAAAACTAGCACATGAACATGCTGTCAATGTTCAAATCTCCCTTGATATCACAGACTTTACAGAGTGGAAGTCACACACGGTTTTGTCTATAACTTTCCAATGCAAAGATAATTTCAAAAATCACAGACTAAAATAAGAAAGATTTGAGAAGGTAAAAAATCACTCATTTTTAATATTTTCTTCAGTGGTAAAGAAAGGGAGAGGAATAGTATGTGAATAAATAAATAATTATTTAATTTCAAATAGTAATATTCCCTAGAATGATACAACAAAACTGTTTAATTGAAAATATTTTTATTTTCTAATCTCAGATTGAAACTTTATGTTAAAAGTGTTACTGTTCAAGAAACATTCATTTTTTAATAAGACCCCTTGTCCAAGGAAAAATAGCCACAACATCCTTCATGCAAGTAAAGAATATGTACCTGTTGTCATGTCCTTTGAAGCACCCTGTCACTTAGATGTAGCCTTCTTTAATGTTTGCTTGCAGCCATGGAAATGACATGTGTTTCCCCTGTTGGCACCATAATGACGTTATCAAGACTCTAAAACTATGGAACTTCAGTGTTTAAAAAAAAATATGGAATTCATCTGCTCTTGTGAGTCTTTTGTGCTATCTCTATAACAAGTCTAACACTCTTCTGCTTCAGAGAAGTGAAAGCATTGGAATCCTTCTAATATTCACCAAAATTCAGTGAGTTCCCAGAGGAATGGAGGTATAGGCATCTCCCATGTCGCAGGAGAGACGATCTCTCCTGGAGATGGGTGGCAGCGAGGGTAGGGTGGTAGCGAGAGGTCACATCATTTCTTAGACTTGCTTGTACAGTTGGAAAGAAACAGAAAATTCCCAGACTAAGTTTTGAAGTGTTCAGGACCCAAAAGAAGAAAAGACCTGTTCTGACAAGCCTTGTGTCACAGGTCGATACTGCGTCCGTAAGTGTGGGAAATACCTGAACATTTACAAAGTGACTGAAATACTCAGCGGGCCAAAGCCTGCAGAGATGGTAGAGAAGTTTCTGATAGGAGAGGGATGACTGGAAGAAAACTTCTCAGGCTTTGCTGAAGGAAAGGAAGGGGAGGTTTCTGTGTTTTCATTCTGGGTTGTGCACCCAAAAGGGACATTCCACATTTTGGAGGAAAGTCCAGACTAGCAGGATTTAAGACTGGTCATTGTTAATATACCTTTGAGGTGATTCATCTCAATCTATCACTGTATTTTGAACTTCATGGAAGGAGAGTTGCTTTGGCTAACACTGAGGGGCTGGACAATATGTTCATGCAGTTGTTACAGGGTTAACATCAACAGAGAAAACTGTTAGCATTATGGTTAAGGACCAGATTCCTTAACTGAGCCTGGACCTCTTCCAATTGCCATTTTTGTGACACCGGCTTCCATCCAGAGGTTACTATCAAGAACAGCTTGCCATAGGCTTTAACCGCAGTCAGATGATCAGTAATTTTATTTGTCAGTGTGAGCAATCTAGAGGATACAGCATGCAATCTGTTGCAGCACGTACTGGAAAATTCAGACCGGGCAACAGAAATCGTCAAGCTTTGTGGCATTGTGCCACATCAAGCTCCTGCCTTTGGTGCACACAACTACTCCCAAGCCTGCTCCGAGGCAATAGCTTGCTGTGTAGCAGCTTTCCAACCGCATCCTGGCAGTCTATGCCATCCTCTTGGGATCTCTCTCCAAGGACAGTGCAGATACACCCAAAGCTACTGATGTGGATGCAGCGGCAGGCAGCTGAAGCAAAGCTACAAAGCCTGTTTCATCCATCAGGGGTTTTGCCAGCAGCTCCTGGTGGGCAGCACTTCTGCTATCACTGAGAGCAGGGAGCGATACCCTCCTGCTGCGCTTCATCCTGCTTTTTCATGCAGAGCTGAACAGAGTCAGCAATGTGACTTGTCCAAGGCCACCCAGAATGAGCACAGGGCTTGGAACGAGATCCATGTCTCCTCACTCCCAAGCTCAAGTGGGGGTTTGGCTTTTTTTTTTTTTTCTTCTAAGAACAAGACCTTCCTTCCTGTAGGTTGCTGAGCGCCCTGGCACCAGCCATAGCAAACAGCCCCGGCTTCGGTTCTATACAAGAATGAACTGGGCACAATTTCCAAGAGATCCGAGGGCCGTCTGCTGGGACACAGGGAGAGAGGCTTCCAACCCAAACAAAGCAGGGAAAGCGTTATGCAAAATCGCTTCTCCATCCCCTTCCTTCCCACTCTTCCTTCCCACTCATCGTGTTGACAGAGGATGTTTCTCCTGGCCGTGGCCTGGCTGCTGGTGCACCCTCCACATGGGCTTCTGCCGACCCCAGGGGTAAAAGTGCTGTTTCACAGAGAGGTTCAGGATTTCACAAACAGGCTGTGTTTCACATGGGTATGAAACCCAGCCTTCTCTTAAATCCTCCGTAAATGAAACTCCCCCCCCCACTCCCTTCAAATAAATATATATATAGAAAAATAAATAAATAAATATTTTTTCTTGGGCAATTCCAAATGGTTTGTTTCAAGGAAATGGATGGTTTTTTTCTTTTAGATATTGAATGTTTCTACGGAGCCTGGATGTAGGTGAAGGGGTTGGAGGGCCCTGTGCAACACCCACCTACATCCACCTGCCCCAGGACATCTCCCCAGCCATGTGTTGGAGATGTCATGGACAGCTTGATAACAAAGAATGTGGCACAAGAAAGAGAAAATTTAAATCCAAAGTTACATTCAAAAGAAAAGCAGAAGCAAATTTAATATCAAAATGTCAAAGTAGCACATTTTGACACAGTCAGAACTTTTCCTCTCTATTTCATCTGATTGTGCAAAACTTTTCAGTAGAGATGACACTCCGATCTCTGAGAGGAAAGACCTCCATCAAAGCTTTTCCAAATAGCCCCAGAGGAGACATTTCATTTCCTAACGAAATCCATTTTCTAATGGATTAAATATTATCCTCTTAGTTTTTAAAATGCAGTTCTGTGGAGGAGGACTAGGGAAAAGGGATGACTCCAGGTGCACCCAGCCCTAAATCCTGCTCACAGCTTTGCCACTTCTTCCATTGTATTTAGGGATATCCCTTGGCACAGCCAGTTTTTCCTGTGAAAAACAACAGAAGCACCTTTTGCAAGAGCCTGTTTATGGTACTGGCGGGAAGCACCAAGCCAGCCAAAAATACCTGTGTGATGCAGGGGAGCAGCTTGCCGCTTAGCTGTGTCTGCAGTTGCGCTTGGCAGAGCGTGGCCAGCGGTTCGGTTCTGCTCTGCTTTTCTACCACTGTTTTTTTGGAAATCAGAGAGCATGCATTACTAGAAATACCAGGGACTTGAGATGCGCAGAAGACATTTGGCTTTTTGTAAGAGCTGCACACCCGTTCTCAAAAATCAGGACCTCCTCCAGGGTTTGAAATTTGGCATCGAAAGAGCAGACCACCGTAAATCATTAGGCACTTCTGGAAATCTCAGCCAATTCTGCAGAAAATGAGAAAACCTTCAGCTGGAAGTTAAAAGAACAATCCGTAAGTGGTTTTAGCAGCTACTGCGTGCCCCTGCTGTACTAAGTTATTTAACCTGAGACTAAGTTTCTTCCCAGGCTCCTAGCCCAACATGGCATGTTTTCTCTGCTGGAGATTCAGTTCTTGTACATCATGTAGTAAATATAAAAAAGGAGGTTTACAGCCCAGTGAATAGAGAAATCTCTTTCCAGGTCAATGCAAGAAATTATAGAGCATTGGAAAGCCCCAGTTTTATCTCCTGCCAAAGGAGGGATTAAGCTACAATGATTCCCAGGCCCAGGGTCTTTTTTTTTTTTTTTTTCCCCTTTGCCTCTGCCTTCTTTGAGCGCAAATTGACAGAGACGAGTTTTCACTCCAAACAGCTGTCTGTTATTTGAATGGAGTCAGTTCCTAATCCCGCACATGACTGCCATCAGAGGCTGCTGTAGTGGAAATGTTTCTAGTATCAAAACAAAGCCTCTGGCACAAAGATCTGTTTGAGAGGGCTCTGCGCGTAACCTCTGCTTTCAAATACTATCTTTTCTCCGAAGGCACTGCTCTGCTGGCTACCAAACCAGTCATTACCCATTTAATTAAGAAAAGATGTGCTCTATTTTACATAATTATAAAGGAGGAAAATCAATATAAGATGCTCAAATGAATATCAGTTGTTGGAATCCTTCTATTTATATTTTCTTTTAATGTGTGTTTTCCCCTCCCTCAATTTTCATTTGGAAATCAGAGCTTCAAGTGAAGTGGGCTGAAATAATGAATGGGATTGTTCTGAGAATTGTACTTCCCAAATATCAGTTGCTGGAAATGCTCATACCAACCAGTAATACTAAAATGTCTAGAAGTTTAGGTAGAATAAACATTCTAGGTATTCGTCTAGTTACTTGCCAATCCATACTTGTTTTTCAAAAATTCAAAAGGTCATGCACTGCTGATCTATATAACATTTAATTCAAAATATTGTTGCCTTTTTTTGCCTCAAACTAGGGAGAAATATCCCAGCAGGTGCCATAATGCCACTCAGTTCGGCATGTCATGGAAGAGCCGAGTTCTCTTACCACTCCTGATGACAACATCCTTCCTGAATGTTTGCCCTATCTGTAAGACCATTAGAGCAACATTTTCTGTTGTTAAAAAAGTCTGTCCACTCATTCTGGCAGGAACTGCTTTTCACTATGTGTTCGTACAGCAGCGAGGACGCTGCACCTCGCCTTGGTCATGCTTACACCAAGAAGAGCTGCGGTTGAGTTAAAAACACACAGAGGAACATTGACCTTGCATGAGTGCTGCACAAGACCAGCATGCCATGTTTCTGAATAGATGCCAAAACCAGGACTGAACTGGTCAAGTTTAAGTATCCAAATCTGTAAATTTTTGATTAGGAGAGGGGATGAAATTTATGTCTCCACATCACAGAGCAAGGTTCAGGGTACTCCAGTGACTTGCTAAGAGCTGCACAGAGACTCCACATCGGGAGTAGGGACAGGTGCACACCTGGGCTCCAAATATGAGGCTGTCTTTTCTGCTAGAAGGCACAGGAGGAGATGCATCCTCCACAGCCAGAACAAGTCTGGTGGGCTGCAGTGCCTTCACCTTCCTCAGAACACCCTTCACATCGAAATACAGCGGTGTGAGTCCCACCTCTCTCACTGCCAGAGTTGCTTTGGTTCAGAGAGGATCAGTAAGATTTTCTCTGTAGCCTCACAGAATCACAGAATCACAGAATGGCAGGGGTTGGAAGGGACCTCAGGAGATCATCTAGTCCAACCCTCCTGCTAAAGCAGGGTCACCCAGAGCATGTTGCACAGGACATCGTCCAGGCGGGCTTTGAATATCTCTGAGAAGGAGACTCCAAAATCTCCCTGGGCATCCTGTTCCAGTGGTTTGCCACCCTCAAAGTGAAGAAGTTTTTCCTCATATTCAACTGAAACCTCTTCTGCCTCAGTTTGTGCCCATTGCCCCTTGTCCTGTCGCTGGGCACCACTGCAAAGAGCCTGGCTCCATCCTCATGACATCCACCCTTGAGATATTTGTATGTGTTGATGAGGTCCCCTCTCAGTCTTCTCTTCTTCAGGCTCTGTTTCAGCTGTGCTCCCTGAAAGATCATGAAGATGCAGAGCAAAGAAAAATGACAAGGAACAGATTCTGTGGAGAGATATCCAGATTGGGGGAAAAAAAAAGGAGGTTATCTAGTTTGAGGGATGTTACTTCTTTTTATGAACAGCTTCTTGTCTAAATGGCAGAATTTTAGAAATGAAAAGGATTGCTTCCCGCTTGCTCTGGATCCTTCTGAGCATGGCCAGGAAAGGTAAAGTGAGATGCTCTACAACCTCCAGGGAGGGGCACTGCTGACATCAGGGTGCTGAGCTCTGGGAATGCCTTGATTCTCATGGGCAGCCAAAAGTGGGTGGTGGGTTCCCCAGGACAGCTCACACAGCTGGGTGTCATCTCTGTGGCATCAGAGGCTGAGGAGAGGACAAGAAAAAGCAAATTCCATCTACTAATGTAGTGTCGTGCTGGGAGGACAGAAGGGTGAGAGGTTGGTATCATCTTGAGGGACAGGTAGGTTTTGGGGAGGAGCAGTATCGCCGAGAAGGAGGCAGGCAACCGTGCTGAAGACAGGCATTGCAGGAGAAGAAAGACCAGTGAAGGGAAAGTGGTGCATGAATTGGCAAAACACATGCAATGGGAAAGGCTGGAGCTTGACAGGCCTTGACAGTGCTAGCACAGCCCCTACAAAGGCATGTCAAGAGCATTAGATAATGAAAAGCTTGGTGCCGAAGCATGTCTCTAATTAATTACTGCATTTGGCACAGTAATCCCTCTCAAATTGACTTAATGCTCAGTTCAAGAAGCATTGGAAACTCTGGCAGGGTTGGGTCGCCCCGACGGCAGCTGCTATTGGGACCCTCCAAGGTGCCCAGCTGGCTCTCCCTGCCTGCTGGGGACAGACAGCAGAAGGTGCCATTCGTACTGCTGTGGTGAAAGGGGTGGTCTGTCAAAGCAAAGAGCACATAGAGACAGCACGGAGAGGTCAGTCAGCAGAAGTGGCCTCCAGTAATGACACTGGCTTGCTGCTGTGGAGCACCCTCAATTTAAAAGTGATGTTCCTTTCCTCCATTTACCCCCAGCTCATGAACACACTGACCTCCTATTTGTCATAACATGTCCCTTATGGGGAAACAGCAACAGCTAGAAAGAGTTTTCAATCCAAACTGAAAAGCTGCTGTCAGGAGCCCAACAGCTAATGAGGGGCAATTTGGATCAACCCCTCAGGAGGCTCCTGAAGGAGGTGGCAGCTGGATCAGAACCACAGACATCTTCTGTGAGCTGTGGTTTTTGTTTGCTATGGAGATGGAAGAGCAGCAGTGTGAGGACAGATCTGGATGATGGGCTCCAGAGTCTGTCCTTGGGCCAAGCCAGCAATGGAACCAACCCATCAATCTGTGGTGCAAGTCCAAGGAGAAAGCCCCTCAGGGGTGGTGGGACACAGAAGGTAGTGGGGTACGGGGAGGGTTGTCTTCTGCACAGCCTGTGCTGTGGTTTTGTGCAAAGGCAGAGAGGCAATAAAACCAGAAATGTTTGCTTGCTTGTTCTCGTAGGTGAATAGAAAATCCCCTTTTCATTGCTGAAATAACTGATCATCTTGGAGACAGGACCCATCCTGCTTTCAAAACTACCCAGGTGACTTCAGTCCAACACCTCTAAGGCCTTTGTCTGGAGGTAGGGGAATTTTACTCAGATCTCTGTCCTGCATGACCTGAGGTGGGTCCCAAGGGTGGGAAAAGGCAGACTGAGACGTTCCCATCACTTCCTGCACCTTGGACGTTCACCTCTGCTCCTGCCCCAACACTTACTGCCCCAGCACGTGGTAGGACCACTGTTTGGCCATGCGCCACAGCACCAGGGGTACAACACCTGTCTGTAGCTTCGTTCTGAAAGGACGTTTTTAACCCCATTTCAAGGACCTGCAGCATCTGCCCACAGCTATCTGTCCTGACACACCCGCAGCAATGGCTAATGGTAGCACATGGGCAGGAAAAAAGTAGGATTGCTGGGGAATAGGGAAATCTCAGGCCACCCTCTCCACCAGATCTAGCATTTTATAAAACTGTCTTTTTTTTTTTTTTTGCTTAGGGGACTCTCCGTCTTCCTGTGTAAAGTGCAAATAAAACCCTTCTGCTTTTTGACAGATTTTGTCTGGAGGGAGGTATTGATGTCTATCGATGGAGGCTGTTCAATTGCCTCAGGTAGGTGACACCATCTGGAAAAGGTTATTTACATCTGCATTTTCTCACAGTTTGGGACAAGGTGATAGTAATGGGAGCAAGCAATGGAAACTTCAAACCTTACTCGATATCACAGCTGTAGAAGTGGGGCATTATCTCTAACAAATGCTTTTTTAACCGACAGGAAGTTTTTCTTTACAAGTAAGCAGCAATGTTCACTGTGACAGTTTATCTTTGGGGTAAATCTGGGAAATTTTAGTTTTTAACATTTTTCAGAAATTTGAGGCGACATTTTTTCAAAAACAGCAAAAAAGTTTGAAGAAGAAATTTAAATGAAAAATCACTTTTTGACCTTTCTCCAACTCCTTCCCCAGAGAATACCTACCTTAATCCACAGTGTTTCCAGGTCAGAAACTGAATGACTTTTTGTATCACATTGAAGAACAGAAAATGGTCAAAACCTTTTTGTGGAGTGCGTAGGCGGAGAAAAACTCATCTATAAGGTTTAAAGTCTAAATTTCACTGTCGTAAGACAGTGAAGAAACACGGCCTATTCATCCAAGCAGTAGACTGAAAGATTGGTTTATTTTTTTATTTCCTTCCCAAGCAGCTTTGCTAGTTTGTAAACCCCTACAGATCATGTTCAAAATGGCTGTAACTGATACACGGGTCAGTTTGTGGAGCGTCCCCCAGGCTCAATTGACAGTGCCATTATTTTGGGGGTTTTTGCCTTTCCTGGGCCTCGCCAGTAACAGATACGTGGAGACAGAGGGGATAACATGAAATGCTTTAAACAAATGCTTTTGTTAATGCACATCCCACAAGCCACGAATGCTCCAGGGGACTTTTGCCAAGGGTTGCTTAAATGTCTTTTCCAAGAAACAGCCCCTCTTCATCATCATCCTGGCCCCTCACAGCCCAACAGAGGGTTAGGAAGGTCTGGGAGACACTGTGCTCCTGAGAGCACTGGGAGGGAGGAAGATGAAGGACTGGAGATTCCTGCCTGGGACCTCGGGTGGTCGTGCATGACCATGGAGGGGTGGGAGGACCCCCCTCCTCTCTGGGCATGCTGTATGAGTGCACACGCAGAAGCACATGAGTGGGGCTGCTGGCAGGCATGTGCGGGAAAGCAGGTTTCTGCACCAGGATCCTTCAGATAAAGATGTCCCAGCTCTGCTTTCCCCCACGACTATCAATCCGCTTCTCAGCCGTGAGCCTCTCCCTTACTTTCCCTGCTTCGAAACAAAAGGTCTGTTCAGGGAATGTCAAAGTGCACCTGGATAAAAATGAAAAAAAGCCGTCATCTTTCCCTCTGCTCCTCTTAGGGTGTCTGAAAGGGCATGCTCAGCATGCAAAAAAAAAAACCTGCTGACTTCACACTCTGCTGGAGAAGGCCATTTGAAACCAACAAAAATAATTGTCACTGTGTTTAGCCAGAGTCAATAAAAGCACTAAGGGCCTGGCAATGTCAAACCCGGGAGAAAATAAATTGCCAGTTCATGAGTACTCCCTACAATGTATCCTGAAAAGAAGTTTTCTTTCCTTTCTCCTCAGAAAAAAAGTGATGGGGAGGGAGAAGGAGAGAGCTGAGATGGGGGAGAGCCTGGCAACGTATATTTCATGTCTAATGATATTGTTTTAGTGGTGAGCAATAAACTGTGGGGTCTTGAATGATAGCATAGGAAAGAATAAATAAAAGCACTGCTCACACTGATTGCCTCTTGGATCACATAGTAAATCTGAAGGAAAATGTCTTATTTGTAGGGACAGGCAAAAAAAGTTGCAAAAGCAATGGAGTGACATGATCTATCTTTTCCAAAATGTCTATGATTTTGGATGGCCAGCCTGAGACACAGTCAAGGGGCTTGACTGAAGAAAGGGGAAGAGCTCAGCACAGTCTCCAAACTGCTGGTATGTTTTAGCCCTGAAAAATGAAGGTGCCTAATACTACACCTATGGGGGATCAGACTCGGGAGAATCAGACTCTCCATAATTATGCCTGGTTTTACTCCATAGCTCTGCCCATCTCTCTAATAGCATTGCCCCCCCCTTTACAGATCTTGCCTCACCTAAAACCATCAGCCACTTTTGAAAACCAAAGCCAAAACCAGAGTTCTAATAGTTTCCAGAGATCATGAGAGCATGAGGGAAATCCACGTCTAAGTGATCTTTTATTGAATGTTTTAACAAAATTAAACAGAATCTGGTAGAATGTAGAGATGAAAAAGTCAGGCAGAAAATAAACAGTGCTGTTTGTGTTTCCTTTTCGGTGTTGTTTACCCTTACCCTGGTAACGTCCTTCTATTTTAGCCTTGTTTGTCTTAGCAGCATTAGGTTTACAACATGAAGGACTTCATTTTCAACCTGAAGCAATGTCTTGGATGTTGTTAGGCACCCATACAGACCTTAGACATGTCTGGCGTTTATGGGCCCACCTCTGAACACCCTGCTCAGTGCATGAAAGACAGTGAATGTGCTTTAGCAGGGGGGTTGGACTAGATGATCTCTGGAGGTCCTTCCCAACCCTTGCCATTCTGTGATTCTCTATGAAGGACACACTGCCCCAGACTGGTGTCATCTTTTAAATTTTTTAAGCAAAAAATACTCAGTGAGTCCAGAGTGATCTAGCAGCTAACCCAGAAAGCTGAGGAGCCCTGGAGGAAAATTGGCAGCACACAGAAGCAGGGGTGGGGTTGAAGTGAGGCAGCCAGTGACCACTTTTTCTTTGGAAATATCCCAATAAATGGAAAGTGCTGGCCGGTGAGCAGGGAAGGGAGATGGATCTATGTGTCACTTTGGCCCATCTGCCACAGAGACCTTGGTACCTCCAAGAAGGGAGAAACGACCCATTCAAACAAACAGAGGTAGAAATAACATCTTCTCTCTCCCAGGGCAAAAGGCCTAAGTTGCTTGGACAAGGTAGCCACCATTGCACCTTTGGGTCTGGGTCTGTTCAATCTTCTGCTGAAGAAGATTGAACCAAAAAGTTGTTTTTCTCTTGTTCACCTCTACCATTCCTTGGCTACCGACCCAAGTGGGTTTCACAGAGGCAAAATGAGTTTTCACAGAGAAAGGCAAAAGGCTGAATACACAGCTGCCCAGTGCTAGAAAATACCCACTGCTGCATGCAAAGCCTCGTACAACATTTTTAATTAGATGTGACAGCTCAGGGTTCAAGCATGTGAGGAATTCCAGGCTAGATGAAAAGGGACCGGGCAGAGATCAATAGGGATAAAGAGGCAGCGATAAGGAGAAGGACCTGCTTAATCTTGTTTTTTTTCTCTGTTTATTTATCCTCTGTCAGCAGTGCTCTCCTGATCAAACACACAGGCATGTAGAATCCAGTCCACTTACTCCTTACAACAGGACGATAACAACAGAGCCGGTGCTCACATCCCCATCCACCCCATCCCTTGGCAAACAGGGTCTTCTGCTGGCTGACATGCAGCAATCGCTGCCCATGTTTGCTCTCCAGCGCTCATCAGCTCGTTGAGGCACTCGGCATTGGCGTGTCTCCTTTCCCTTCCCTTGCAGCTGATAGTGAGTGTTGCTCCTCTCCCACACCTTCATGCTTGACAACTTGCATAGTGGCCAGGCTGGAGATCAGCAAAGCAAGTCCATGAGGTGCTGGAGAAAGGAGATGCTTGGCCCTCCATTCTCACTGCCTTGAGAAGCCCAACTATTCTCAAGTTATTTTTACTCCACGTCTCATTTTATCTTCTTGAGGTGTAGAAATCACAGTTTGCATTGCCTTTCAAAAAAGGCACTCTGCAGACAAGAAGTCGAGGGTCCACAGGGCCTCGTGGAGCTCAACGGGGGAGCACTCCATGCAAGTCAGGACAGGGCTGGATGCTCATTCATTAGACCTCATTGTCAGGGTTAAGTGGGGATTTAATCTCTGATTTATACTCTTTCTGATGTCTCTGCTCTATGTCAACTCCAAATTTGGGCCCAAAATATATTTCTCTGCTCCTTGGGGTTTCACCAGCCTGTTTATACAAAGCGGGTGCACTGGGCAGCCTCTTCAGTGGAGAGACTTGTAGGAAAACGTGGCTGGGATTTTCATGAGCCATGGGGCCCAATATTCCCATCTGTACCAGGGCCCTTTCCACTGCATGAGTACACAATCAAACTAAGCCCCAGGGCGGTTACTTGATTTGGAGCAGCTGAGGGTATAGCTGGATTTTTGGAGTGCACACATGCTGTGACTCCAGAGGAGAAACCAGCCTCTAAAGTACAGAGTATATGGCAGGCCATACTTAGCCATATATTCTCTGAGCTATTTCCAACCCCCCCCCAGGCTTGTTGAATAAACCTAATTCAAGCAAGGCTATTTTAAAATATCATTGCATCTATTTCCAGGATGATTTGTCTGCCAAAAGTGTAACATGCCTTGCCTTCCATACAAGGCTTTTCTCCTGAAGATTGCATGAGGTAAAATATTTCCAGCATTGTCCTAATTACCAGCAATCCCTACCTGCAAATTAGCAATTTCTGTAAGGCTCTAGAAAATATTAGTCATCATAGCTGCTAGCCCATCATAGGTTTAACTCCCAGTCTAGGTCAATGCAGAGGGAGTTGATGGCATATTTAAGCACTTGCATTGGCAGTGACACTTCTAAAGAGTAAATAGAAGCACTTTCATAAAGCCACATTCATTTCTTTCTAAAATTAGATATTTCATTGAAATACCCAAACTGAACTTAGTCCATTTAGACTGTTGCTGTAGTCTGCAGAGGCTGCCCAGGGAGTGAGCTGGTCAGTCTTGCATCTTCTGGTGGTGCCTCATCCTTTCTGCTGCCTAAGGAGGAGACCTTGAGTGACCGCGTCCCTCGCTTAAATAACTATACTTGTAACAGACTGATCGGGCCAAGGCATTTTTACATGATTTGTTAACCCCCTCGGCACCTTTGAGATAAGCAGAGGCTGCACAGGTGTTCTATACCAAGAAAGAAATGCTGTTTGCTTTACACATTTCCCGGTGTCCACCAGAGACAGAAGGTGTCTCTGAGATGGGACAGCCAGGATGTCGTTGTTTATCTTCCCAAAATGGGTTAGGAAAATCTCCTGTTAGGATCACTAGCCAACAAACAGCAGCGCGTTTGAACAACGTAGAGCTCCAAAGGTTGCTTTCATATATGAGGCTTATGGTAGATGTGTCCTATTCACAGGTGGGAGGAGTGGTGACAAGGGTTGGCTGTAGCCTGGCTCCTGCATCAGCTGCAGGCAGATTGCAAATCCTCAGCCCCTTTGTGGGCATGGAGAAAAGCTGCTGCAGCAGTGTCCTGAGGTTAGCTCAGTAAGGATCTTCATAAGAAGAATATGTGAAAAAAAAAAAAAAAGACACCCAGGACTTACACATCTCTAGAGGAGATTAAAGCTTCATTTTTCTGGCATACTTTCAAAGATTGTCCAAGCAATGGGAGGTGAAAATCCCCAAATTACTAATGGTTTTTCACCCATGTGTTCAGTTTCTTGTCAACAGGCTTTGACTTTTTTTATGATGTGTTCACACTGGGAAAAAAGTCCACGTGTACCCTTCTGATCCTTCCCTAAACCTCACCCTTACCATGACCCTTGTTATAGCCCATGCAGCTATCAGAGAGCTGTTGACCACTCCTTATCATATCAGTCGTAGTTATCTTATTATCACCTTGCTTCGCTTTGTCCAATTAGCTATCTCCATCTCCTGCAGATAGGCACAAGAATCAGATTTCTTAGATGCTACCCTGACACAGATAATAATAACAACTATTTTAAGTGCGTTTGGGGCTTGCAGGGGCTGCAGCAGTGAATGGGGTGAGGACTGTTATACCAACCTGATGAGCTACCTGGGGTCTGGATACACTTGGGAGGAACCGGGGGATTTCAACATGGGCTATTCCTGACCAAGCTACCCTTCCTATCACTCAAAAAATCTCAGTAACTTTTAGTATTATTTAGCTCTGGTCAGAAGAGAAATACAAGAACCCCAAACAAGGTGGCATTGAACCCCAGCACACAGGATGAGGTCTACTTTGTGTTCCCCCACAGTCTGAGGATATTTGCGTCCAGAGTCACCTGTTAGAAAAACAGAGAGGCAAGTTGTGAAATACGGATCTGAGTTGAGGTTCAGACCCAGAACTCTTGGTGTATTCAAATCCAAGAGATGCAGAAACCAGAAAAAAAAAAGGAAAGATAAAATGAAGGAAAGGAGGGTGAGGAAGAAAAGGCAGGGGAAAAAAAAGTTTTGCTACATCCTGAAGAAGCAGGCAAAGCATTTTATTAAACATTAATGATACATTAATTTTTGGCTAAATGTTTCTTCTGAATTTATCTTTCAACTCCTTTGCCTGTATTATTCCTTTGTTCAATCTAGCTATCTCTTAATCTGCTAAAGAAATACAGCTTCCTGCTATTCTTTAAGTGTAAGGTGCAGCAAGCAATGCCTGCCAAGTATTTTTGCTCCTACCAGGGACCCCAATCTGGGCCCCTGTTAGCATTTTCTCCTCTCTGGGTCCTTATCCATGGCTGATACCTATGAATGTACCAAGTGAGAGAAGCATGTACTTTTGCTTACCCACATACACTGGCACTTCTTGTCCCAGACGCTCCGTGGCCATTTCTATTTTCTGATCTGGCATCTTTTCTGATCCCTTGGCCAGTTTGGAGCAGGCAATGGCTTTTCATTACAAGCGAGTGGTGGTACAATGTGTTCAGCACAGAACAGGCAAGGCTGTACACGAATCTCTCTCCCATGGAACTGGAGCCAAACTGGACTAAGGAGGTCTTTTAAGAACTATGTTTGTATTACTGATCATAGAGTCACAGAATCGTTTAGGTTGGAAAAGGCCTTGAAGATCATCAAGTCCATCCGTTAACCTAACACTGCCATCCCACCACTAAACCATGTCCCTGATGACCTTTTAGAAGAAATTACTGTTCTGTCCCATTTATTCTACCAAATTTGGCCTGCCTTGCCTTGCACAGGCTTGATGAATGTGCAGCTGGCATGACTGCTTTGCACCCAGTGGCAGGAGAGCACTCACAGGCAAGAGGAGGAGCCTGATTGTCCACAGTTGCATATGGTTTTTGGAGAACTCATTTCCTTGTTTTCCTGAGAGGTCATGCTCTTTCCACTGCTTGCCTGTGTAAATGGAGTAAGGGATTTTTTTTTTTTTAAAGACTGCTCTACTTACCTGATGCCCTCAATGAACACAAAGTTTATCAGCTGGTTTCTGAAAATCAGACCTGCTGATCTTCCATCAAGACTGAATTCACCTGCAGCAGTCAAAATGCCTCCAAGCACAGCCATGATTTCCATACTAGAAAGGGATGTCCGTGTTCACACTTGTGTGGATGGTCCACAGATGGTCCTATATGGGAAAGGTGAGGAGCTTGTGCATAAACCTGGTGTCTTCAATTTGACACCCAACACAAGAAGAAACCTAAAGTAAGTGTATTATATTTTATATTTATATATATTTACATTAACATGTCAAAGTTTCTCCCAGATAATGCAGAGGTGAAAGCAGAAACTTTCATTCTCAGCCTTATGTGGGTGCTCCGAAGATTGACCCAGTTGCAAAGCACTTCACATTAAAATGGTTTGGGGCTTAGGAGACCTGGTTCTTTACTTGTCACTGCCTTTCCACCACGTACATCTAAGAATGTTCCTCCAAGACAGGTCTCCCCACGTCCAGCTCCTAGACTTGGCAGTGTACTGTCTGGTGCTTCTTGGACAGGGATAGTGACCCTATGGCAGAAATCTTTCATAAGGAGGAAAACCAATGTGATTTTAAGATGTGGCATATCTTAGTAAGCATGGTTCACCTGATGTCATGTGGCAATTTTGAAGATGCTCCAGATGTGTCCATGAAGCCATGAAGCCAAGGATAAGTAAGTAGCACATTAGGCACAGGTATTTCTAATGCAGGCATCTAGGGGAAAGTGAGATTATTCCCACGTCCTGAGCCCATGACTGTTACTCTGATGAAATACCTGATGATATTCAGACTTTAAACTCCCAGGATAGGGATTGCAGATGTGTTCTGTATCTACTTAGCATCATCACCTGACAGGGATCAGATGTCTACAGGAGGATGGTAGATACAAATTACACAGTATAAAGAATAAATAAAGGTATTGCTGAGACCGGTTATTTTAAGTTTTTTTAATTGCTCACTTTATTTTGAAATAGCTTTCTGATGAGTGAAGTGCCTTTGCCTTCTCTTGTCCTGTCTCTGAAACTGAAGGCAATATTTGAAAATACTGAAACTGAGGGGCCAGGCTACCCAGACCTGTAAACTGGGCAGTGATAGCAGTGATGCCCCTGCAAACAGACTGATCTTGAGAAAGTGAACTGATGCAGAATGAGTTTAAGAACTTTACAGTAGAGATGAGGAAGGATCTGCACATTATTCAATAAATCTCAAACTCCTGGTGATCCAGATGGTCCCTTTGCTCTTTTACTGATGTGTGATCATTAGCAGAGATGTGTAGCCCATCAGTAAATCAACCTAAATACTTTGTTATAACAGTCCTCATTACAGAACATTGATAGATTAACTGTGCTCCATTTCAGTTTATGAGTAAAGCTCTTTGCTCTCCCTGGCAGTGTGATTAATGTGAGGTTCACATACTTAACATTAGAGACCAGTATTTATGGCCTTAAAAACATCAAGAAAAAAGCAAAATGTCTGCTGTGACAGCGTATATAGTACAAGTGTCAAATCTTATCAAGGATCCTCTCATCCATTATAGCTTCAAGAGGTGCTATCATTTACCAAGCTGACCTGGCAGACCTCAGAGCCTCATTGTAACATTCTTTGTATGGTAATCCAGTTAAGAGCAAAATGCAGGCTAAGCAAGACACTTTCATATACTCAGTAAAACCATTACTGGGAAAGAAATCATCAGCAAGCCAGCCAAAGTCATTCTTCTCCAAGGGGGAAAGATGGAGTCAAACTTTTCCTCTGCCGAGTGAAGTGATTTTTCTCCCTCTCTTGCTGTACAAACCAATTATGAGCAGTGGTGCCGCTACTAATGTGTAGGTGGTACAAATTTTGGGAGGGGACTGTGTGGTAAGTCTGGGGCATGGTCTGGGCCAAGCCATCACACCAACCTTTGCAACAATTAGAGTTGTTATCAGTGACTCTGTTCTTTTATCAAGGGGGTTGAACCTTAGCAGGGGCTTGCAAAAGAGTTATAATGGGTTTGTCTGCAATGAAGCCTGAAAGCTTCAGGGAGCTCAATTCCAGTTTATGTTAAACTGATTTCTCTTAAGGACCTCAGAATCCCAAATCTTGAGTGAGGGAAACAGATGAAATAAATAGTCTCCAGTTTGGTACTCCCTGTTGCGAAGTCAAACTTCTCAAACAGCCCTGGATTGCCCTCTGCCTCCCGCACATCAGGGTCGTGCCTGTAATAGGCATGGTCTGCTAAAGGAGCTGCACTGCGCAGTGGTTGCCATCACAACATGTTTCATAGATGAGCTCAGAAATAGCTCGACCAGGTTGATTTATTACTATGTTCCTATAATAGGACAGGTGTTACCGAATGACTAATACCGGCCCCATTCAAGGTATCAGTTAAGCACCCAAAGGCACTTAAACACGCACATGATTACAGATACCCCTCAGTACCATTGGCTTCAAGGAGACACCAACATGCAGTTAGACTCAAGCACATGCTTAAGTACTTTCATGAATCAGGACCATTATTTGGTTCAACTACTTGTGGTATGTGTGAAAACACTGACATATTGCAAAAGTTTTATTGACATAGGGCTGAGTGATTATTTGTCCAGAAATGTGAAGGGCTATCATCCAGCTTTCTCTCTCTGTCGGAACTGGTTCAAAAGACACGTCTCCCATGTGCTAAAGGTGAGCAACTGCAAAAAGCTCCAGTGTGCTTTGGTTTCAGTGTACATTTCAGTGGGTTTAAGGCACACAATGACAGGGAGGTTCAGCGATTGTAATTTCTGGGCATGTTTTGTCATGTCTAAACCCAAAGAAACTATGTGCAGGTTCAGGCTGCGAACCAATAAAGTACAAACAACAGATACGACTAAGTTTGGAAGGAAACTGTACTGCATTTAAAGATTCAAACAGCTTTATCCACAGGCCTGTCCACCAGATGAACAGGCTGTTTCTCAAAGGGGAGACTTTAACTGGCACCATAATATACTACCCGACTTCCACCCAACAGTAGATCCCATGCAAGAGCCTGCAGGCAGCGCTGTTTCACATCACCCCCACAATTTGAGGGTTAAAATGCTATCCACCACTAGCTGGGAAAAAGGTTCGGCTGCTTTCTGGTTTGGAAAAGTTTCTTTTTTATGATAAAGAGCTCTCAAATTCAGCTGTGAGTTGCAGTTAAATCACTGCCTCTAAATGCCTGTAGTCAGCATCAGCTTTCCTGAGCCGTGCAGCGATGGGAGCTTGCAAAATGTCTCCATTTGATGTAAGGGGGAGGGCTTGCTGAGGAGTTCACATTTACCCTGAGATTTATTGGGGGAGAGGGCAGGCTTGTGCCAGACTTGAAAGAGAACATGCTTCTGCGAGATAAATTCATTTTCATGTTTATTTATCTAGAGTAGAAAAACGGTCCTGCCTAGTAGAGCATATGCTGGGCGTAATGAAAGACAAACGTCAGCTTTTGAAGGAAAACACCCATTCATCAAAGGACACGGAAGAACAAACAACTTGTTCATTAAAACACAATTGAAAGGTGGCTTCTCCTCTACACTCCACCTGCTTTCCCAAGTTGGGGGTTGCATGGGAAACTGCTGCTCTCCTCACTTTCTACTTGCTCTCTGTCTTGGAGCAGATGGAAGGTTGTTCCCATCTCAGAGATGGGCAAAAAATCCCCCCCAAACCTAGGTCCACAGTACTTCACCAGCTTTTTCTTCACTGTTTTGGAGAAGGCCACGTCTGCATTCAGTCCAAGTCTGTTGTGACAGATCCTGGCTGAAGGAATGACTCCCTGCCTCGGCCAAATACTGGGAGGTGTCCTGTGCTCTCAGCGCGAGTGCTTTTGGTGGGCACTGGAAGCTGGTAATATGATACATCCCAAAGATCCCTCTGTATAGGAGGAAGCAATCAAAATCTAAATTTTCCCAGGATGGGAAAGCAATTTCCTCCTCCAGCTGTAAGAACAGGGCAGATTGAAAGGTCTCATGGAAAGTAATTATTGCCCTTTGATGAGTCTATCAGGAAGCTGAGACTGGCTCATTGGTGTGAATAAACACTTTTGTCTTTGACCTGATTGTCTATGTAAATCCAACAAAAAGAAATTGTCAACGGTGTGCCGAGTATCTATACCCTTGTATGCAATGATGATCTGTTTTATGAAGTATCGTGCAGGTATATGGACATAAATAAGTAATAAGTAAAAGAATAAGAACAAAAGGTAGGTATCCCAGAAAAATCCACTAAGCTCTGGGCTCTGACTGGTTTATATAGTTTCCCACTGTTCTGTTCATTCTCTATGATTTTTCTGGCCAGTCCTCTGTGAGCCTTTTGATTATGTCTGTTATAGTATCAGTCGTCTGCATCTCTGGAAGCCATAATTAATTAATTTCAGTAAAACCATGAAATATGGTGGAGAAGTACAAGTGTTGCTATGGCTGTCCCCTCAGACTGTCTCTTATTACAGCGTCACACAGGAAAGCTCGAGATTAGAAAATGACTGAATTGCTGGTTGATTTTTGCACACTTTTAATATGAAGTCACAGTTCAGTTCAGTGCTTTAAAAAGGGGTCGGTTGAGCCCAAAAGCTCATGTTTACAGTTCCCTGTTGTCAGCAATGACTCGCTGCTTAAAAAAAAAAAAAAAAAAGGAGACTTTGAGACTCCTCTTTAAGTGTAGATTAGATATAAAAAGAAATGAGTGGAAGAGAGAAATTCTGCTTTGCACTTGAAATCTGCAAACTGGACCAGAGAGGAACAATACAGCTTCAATCTGGGAACACCTTGTAAAAGCAAAGCTTTGAAAAATGTGGGTAGGTAAAATTACTCACCATCCTGATCGCAAAACATCAGTGTTGACGTTTCTTTGGATGTAACTGGAAACTTATTAACGATGACCCACTTTAGCTGGGATTTTCTTAACCTATAATGTTCAAGTAGCTGTTTCTTCTCCCCAGACCACTGATCTGGCTTCGCTGACTCTGAGACTAAATAGACCCCTTGTGAGAGTGACCTTATTGACAACGGTTGGCACATAGGCTTTTATTTTCAAAATGTTACCAAGCAGACACCCAGGTTTAACTTGTGACCTATTAATATATCTAGCTGGGACGCAGCAAGGCCACAGGCATCTCAAATTGTACATTCGTTTGTTTGAATAGCATACTACTTTGTGCCCACGCACAGCCCAAGCCTGAGAGGTTTGCAGGCCAGGAGGGAGGGGCAGTGTAAGCCGAACCGCCTGGCGAAGAGCTGGGACACGAGGAGGCAGATTCCTCTTTTTTTTCTGTTGGTTCATTTTTTTCCTTTTTTTTTTTCTCTTTTTTTTTTTGTGTTCTCAATCTATGGAAGAATAACCTAGGTGAACTCTCCAGCTGTGCTGGCTCAGCTGTACTGGCCATTGTGTGCAGGGTCACAAGCTCATCCCTTCGCACCCGTACAGAAAAGAGTTGCAGCCCCTTCCTCCACCTCTCATCTGCTGACTGCCCAGAACGCTGTTAGGGAGGGGAGAGAAATAACGACCATTACACAACTGATAGTAAGTGTGTTTATGCAAGAAAAAGTTACTCCACTCCCCTATTCCTTCCATGTCCCATAGTAGTTCTATGGAGGGTGCACACCAAGGAGTACACCAGTCCGCTTTCATGCTGCTCACAAGTGTGCTGCCTTACATATCTGAGGCCTCATAAAGCCAATTCAGAGAGTGACAGAGTGAGTGGGAAACATCTTGCCCAGCTTTAGCCATCAAAAAGGTTTGATATTTGGTCTAACAAAGCCCCTCTAATCAGAAGGACAGACACTTTACAATAAAGAGTGATTTCCACCAATCTCAGCGTGGGAAGATGGTACTCATCTCCCCCTACTGAATAGAAAATACCAGTGATCAATACCCTTCCAAGAGAAGGGGTTTTTTTGTTTTGCATTTTATTGGCAAGCATACCAGGCTGAGCTATGCTGCTCGAAAATGTCCTCTCTCATAGTGGCTTCTACCAGCCCACTGCCAGGGGTAACCTTCCAGCCCCATTTGCAGAGCAGTTCATGTGAAAGCTCTGTTGGCCACCTCTAGGAAAATTAGCCAAGGCAGCTGATCCAGCCTTTTCAATTACTGGGCTTGGCTAACATGGCTGATCTTGCTGAAGTGTCATAGGCCATATTTGCATGCTCCAATTTGCTGAAGATGCCAGGGCATGGCAACTGTACAGACAGAGAAATGATTAGCTGGGGATTGGAACCACTTCCAGAGACACAGCTGGGGCCAGAAAGTTGTGTATTGGGTAACAAGATAGGCTAAAAGACTTCCAGGTTTTTCTTCAGTTGATCAGAAACTAAAAGCTATTGGAAGATTTGAGGGCTAAATCTTGTCTGCTTTAGTAACTCTGTTCTGTTTTTCTTGTGCCAAGCAAAATGAAAATGGCAATCCTAGAGATAGCCAAACAGCCAAGTTATTGAGGCTTCGAGATTTATGCATATGGACACATATCTAGTTTTTAAAGTAAGCCAGGAAGTTCCACTCCTCGGAAAAAAGATTAGGAACATGTCCGGCAGAGCAGACACAGTGGTGGAGACAGCCACTTAAAGGCAAATAAACGAATGAGAAAGGTCCCAGGTAGCAGATAACACACTAAAAAAATCATCTAATTGCAAAGGAAGGGATATCAAAGGTCACTGTGTTTCTGCTAGTTGTCAGGAGTCCTGCACATGGAGCAAAGCACACAGTGCCGAGAGAGCTGAATGGTCCTTGCACCGCAGTGGAGTTGGACCCAGCTCTAGAGTGAACCCAGGCGCCTGCTTAATTCCATGGGGATGAAGCTGCATTTGCTGAATTCTCCGTCAGCAGAATCAGTACAAGAAGCACCTTTCCACTCCCGTCCACAGCCACCCATCCCCTCTCTCTCCTCTTGCTGCAAGTTATCATCCTCTCAGTCATGCCTGCCATACTGGGTCAGTAAAGTCTGAGGGAATAAAGAACTGATCTCTTACCCTGAACACATGACATGATTTTTTGGAGGAAAGGGTCTGATTCATGTTCACCTTTCTGAATCCCCTTGTTCCCTAGATGTCAACAGACTAGAGGAGATATTGTGAAATATTTCTTAAGCCATGTGGAGCAGAGTTGAAAGACAGGAAAGTTCACAGAATTTTAGTCAGGTTTCTCACTCAAGATGAACTGCTGAGATCCAGCAATTATAGATGAAGAAGCAAATCTCCAAGGATTTATTTGGTGTTTTGGCAAGATAAGATCCCCTTGTCTTGAGAGGAGAGCTGTATGAGAGCGTTTAGCTCGCTTGGTAATACATGGCGTGTCCCCTGCTGCTTCAGCCCCATAGAAGAGGTGACATGCCTCTATTGAATCTGTTGCCCTCAGAGCATGGCTTTGATACTGTGATTCAGAGTGGTAGGCTCCCAACGCAGTGATTGTCTCACTGGCCAGGGACAAAGTCATTACATGTGGGCATAGGGCAGGCTTGAACCAGCAGGTCCAACCGGGCCAGGCTTGTTCCTATGGGATGCAGGAGATGCATCTCCACCAGAGAACCCAAGCGTGCCAGCCCCAGGGGTGGCTTGCAAGAGGCTTCCCTGTCCTGGAGGCCAGGAGAGAGGAGACTTGGGATGCCCTATGCCAGTTGGTGGTAGGGCCTGAAAACACTCCCAAACTCATCTAATCACCAAGTGGAAAAGCAAACAATGAGTACAGAGAACTACTAGTTCCTCAAGCCAAGGTAGGCTACTGAAAGGCACAGATCTGTAGATTAATTAACCCTTCTGCCCTTCATGATCAGTCCGACAGCTGTGGGATTCCAGCTGCTCAGGGCACAAGGACCACCATCTCTGCAGATTTTCCTTATCTGCCTTCCTCCTTGATGGGAAACAATTTTGCCTTACAGTAACTCATACAGGCGGATTTTTTCCACCAGGAGAGGGACTCAGCTTGAAAATTAAGAAAAAAATTATTTCCCCTTATATGGAGATCTACACAGAAGCTCTTTCTAATCTCCCATTGTAATAAATGAAGATCTATAGCATGATTCAGTTGTGTAAGCACAGGTGTCTAGTGAGCTTTCCGATGCCATGGAGTGTCAGGCATCTGCCCAGGGCTGGCAGATACAACTCAGGCTATGGAGACCCCTCCTCCAAAGGCAGTCACAAGAAACAGCAAGAGCATCTGAGATGGCACCATGCACCTGTGGCATTTCAGTAATCCAGTGCTTGACATGTGTGATCTCAGGATGATCATGTTTGTCCTCAGAGCAACATTGCAAGTGGGCAGGAGTCATCCCCAAGGAAAGCAGCTCACCTGCAACCACTGGCATAGCTCCTGGTGGGAGTGAACTACTGGACTAGACAGGTCCTGACAGCTACAAATGGATCCTCAGATCCTCCAAAAGGAGGTTAATTAATTTCCTCAGTCCACAGTAACTGGTACCACGCTCAGGAGAAAGGCTGTAATTGCTAGCCTGTAAAAGCTGAAGGAGGAAATTAAGGAATACTTTTCTAAAGGGCATAGAGAGTTTAGGAGAATAAATCCCATGACATAAAATACGTAATTGCCACAAGAATAGAAATGCTCACAAATCCTCACTTTTTACATGCTCCTCTTCAGTTTCTTTTACTTTAGAGTGGAGGAAATGTTATGTATTTTTAAAAAATCCTTCCATCTCCTGCAGTCCCTGTCCATGCTGTTCTCAGCACAGTTAACCCTTTTTTTGTTGTTGTTCTGGAGATGTCCTACAAACCTGTGTGACACCATCAAAGCGCTTCAGAAAAACTTATCAAAACCCTCTGAGCATGAATGTAAATTCTAGGAACAAGAAAAAGAGCAAAAACTACTGTGAAAAATGGCTGCCCTTGAAGAGAGAGAAACTCTGACCTCAGTGGGTGTGTGGGGAGGGTCAGGGATGGCTGAGGATCACACACAATCGGTGGGTACTTTGGAGCAGTTTTCTACCAGTTTGACACAGCTTTCTTCCTCTTTCTGAGTCTGCAGGTCCAAATACGTCAATATTTCAGTATTTTCTCTGTTGTTGTTCAAAATAACTAATTTAAAGGAAATAAACAATGAAAAAAACCCTGATAGTGGTGAGGAACCTTGGAAAGGGCTTTAATAGCTGCAACCACATGGTTTTACTGCCTGTAAACAGCTGTTTCTGGTTTTTTTTTCTGAGGTTTTACTTCTTGCTCTCACAAGGGGGAATTGTGTGGTAAAGGGACGTCAAATTGTATGTTTGTACATGGGATGGAAGAATGGTATCTGTAACAGCTAATTGGAATTACCATAATTTTGTAGTATGGTTATTTGTATTATCAGTCTTACAGTTATTCCTATTATCAGTATTATTGTACCAGAACATATATATATGTATCTCTCTCTCTCTCTCTCCACCAGATCACGATTTGGGCCATAAGAAAACTTTCAGTAGAGCCTCTAATTTTGGCACAAGTTTTTCTGTTCCAAATTCCTCAGGCTGATTTTATAAAATAAATGAATAAAACCCACTTTCTTCATTTCTTTTGAAAAGAAGTGTCTCTGGCAAACTGTCACACATTTCACAGGACACAGGGTTTCTCCCTTAGTATCTGTGTAACACTTTGGGTTTTCACAAACAGAAAGATCCGTTGCTATTTTGATATCAAATTCTGCTATAGTATTGGAGCTTCTTCCTCCATGTGGAAAAAAATAGCGCCACAGCCAGTATGAAGATACGTAGCTCACGACATGAGAGCAACGAGCGTGGCATTTTTCAGCTCTCTCCTGTGTAGGTACCTCAAGCCACTTCTCAGGTCTCCAGAAAAGCTGTCCTTGGTTGTCACTACGAGGACAGAGGAAGTGAGAGGTTGAGGATTTGTCCTGTAAGAAATGGGTGATGAAGCAAGGCTAAAGTCTAGGCTCGCTCAAGGCCCAGTCTGCTCCTTAACCTTTGGCTTTCCTCCCTTCTTTGTATCACCATATCCACGAACACAGAGAGAAAGTCACCCTCTCTGCAATAACCCTTTGGCCACTGATAAGCAATTTTCTCTGTTTCCCATCAGGGCAACCTATCTAGAGCCTTCCTGAGGTGGTAAGACATAAACCCATTTCTTCCTGCTCATGATACTGGGGCTTGCTTTGTGAGCCCAAATAAAGGTTCAACTCACTGTTTCCAGTATAAAATTTCATATACAAAACTGGCCTGAGTTCATAAAGTAAAAAATGTATGGAATGAAACTAGAACCATTTCAAAAACACAAAAAATATGCACTCAATCAGAAGTGGATCAAGATGATTTATTTATGCAGTAGTGTTGAGAATATATGTTGGGGAATATTGCAGTACAGTTTGTCTTACTGCTAGAGGTGAATCTGAGTCACCATGCTTGGATCTTAGAGTGACCTTTCCCAGAATTTTGGAGGAAGCCTTTAGATCTCACCAGGGAGCATTAACTTCAGTCTGTGAAGCTGTTTTGGTTTTTTTTCTTTTAAATAAGTCTACTACCTGGAAAAGCCATAGACTTAGGTCTGTGAAGCCATCACATTCAGACTTACAGAGAGTTGTTGAACAAGGCATTTTTCTATATCCCAGCAAGATTTTGCCATTTAATAGAAGATGCTCCACACCAGGATGAACAAGAGACCGTTCAGAACAGCAACAAGCAGCACTTTATCCGCAGAATAAACCTTAGCCTGGAGTAAGAGTACAGATACAGGATGTGGGATCCCAGCACACAATCTCTGCCTGATTTGACCAAAGGTGCATAAACCAATCCCACACATTCCCGGTCATCTCCCTAACTACCTGGTCCCTGAGTCTACGAAGGATAAGATATTCTGTTCGGCATATAAATAACCAAATGTTCACTGGGCAAGCGTAAAAATACTTCCAAAGCCCAGAAACAGAGCAGTCAACATAGGATGAGAGGTCAAGATCAAGACCCTGGTCTAACTTAGGCAAAGCAGACTTGAATGTGAGTTGCTACATCTCACATGGATGCTTAATCGCTAGGCTACTGTGTGAGGGGTAGGTATGTATCTCACGCTATTCTAGGGTAGGTGAAAGTCTCACCCTTTCACCTCTGGCCCAAGATTTCATCTTTGTAGGAACACATACATTCCCAGTAAAAGCTTCAGTCATTTCCATACAGAAGGAGATCTAAAGCTGTCCAGTAAGCACTATTAAGACCCTTTAAATGTAAGTTAACAGTTATTGTCAGTGTTCAGGTTTTGAATATTTTGCTCTCTGGCTGCAAATATTTTTATTGAAACTGTACTTTTGCAAGATGTAGAATATTGATGCTGGATTCTCATTTGTTGTGTTTTCTTCCTCTCTTAAATGTAGAGTGGTTTTTCAAGGAAAGTGTCTTTTTGACTTTTCTACCTACTATGACCAACAAGAAAAAAAAAAGAAAATAAAAAAAAGACAGAATCTTTTCAATCATCTCCTGACCATGTAGGCATGAAGATCGTTATATCAAAACGATGGCATCATTGTAATAATTGTTATTATTATCTGAAAATCACAAGCTTCTTTGAAGAAGACTGTTAGCACCATTACCTCTGCTTATAAGGCAGAGAAGCTGAGGCAAAGGAGGAGGATGTGACTTGTCCCAGGCTGCCCAACAGCAGCAGCTGACAGTGCCGTCCACGTCTTTCAAGGCTTGCATTAACAATTGCCTTACCCCAGCAAGGAGTGGATTTGACCAGTTGGCGCCAAGGACTCAACACCCACACTTCTCTATGTCTGAGGAGGTTTCACTCTGGAGTAGCTCCAGTCCATGCCTGAGGACTGAACTCTCCTTGGCTGCTGGAGCACAAGAAGTGCATTCCCGACCCACGACTTGCCAAGCCATGCCCAGCATTTACGTGGAGAGCGGCTCCTCGCCAGGACCATGCTAGGGTTGCTATGATATATGAAGGCTGAGGCAGCATTTTGTGCTGTCTCCGGTGCGGTATTTGCTTTTTTGCTTTTGTTGCATTTCTGTTGCTTTTTGCTTCTTGTGTTTCTTGAAAGCCCTGCTGATGGGCTGTGGCAACTGCCACAATAATTTGTAATTTGGAGGCAGAGGGAGCTCCTGGGAAACCGTGATCTGTGTCGTGGGTACTCAGGAATGTCCTCCAGGTCACTGGGCTTAGCAGTACTCCTGTGCTGTGGCAAGGGAAGGCCGGGAGTTTCCCTCACAAAACCCAAAGGAGGCTGATCCAGCTGTGAGAAACAGCTGTTTCTGTTAGATGCTAATAAATATTGTATAGAAAAGGATTGTTGAGTCTGAGCTGTGCATTTTTCACCATTTTTGCAGTAACTGAATTTGCAAGCTCAGCTACCTAAGCATAAATGAAAAATGCCTACCCCGTAAATAAATAATCAATTAAACTAAAACCAAACTTGGAGTATACAACCAAAACCAACCGCCGAAGGTTTCTCTGGAAGAGTTACATGCTGCCATAACTTCAGGCTAAACAAGTCTGAACCAAGAAGTGTTTTGTCCCAGGTCTGTATATTTTATGGGAAGCTGATGCTTATTTTCCATGGGAAACTAATTTTTCCAAAGGACAGTTTGAGCTTGGCAGCTCAGCCCAGTGTTGCTGTGACAAGCTGCTCTTTTAGCAGCGCTGACAAATTTTTTTGAGAAATATTTATTTTTTCAGCTAAGTCATGAGGCCAGTGACAGGTACATAGTGGAATGAAGCAGAATGCAGGGAAGCACGCAAGAAAACATGAAAGTTGGAGCACAGCCGTTTTCACTGACATAGCCAGATAGGACACAGGTTGGAGCCACATTTGTGTAGCTCTTAGCAGAAAGGCATTAATTATGGGGAAGTCCAAGTTTTCTGACCAAATTAAAGGATCTGAATGGAAAATTTTGTGTCAGGTAGACTCGAAAGTTATTTTTGGGTTTTCCTGCCAGTATGTAAGATATAAATCATTTTGCTTGATCCAGGCCTGCATTTTTTAGACTAAAAAATATAAACCAAATGAAAAATACCTTCCAGCTCCAATCCTGACCTTAGTGTGAAAGAAAAGTTTGATGCCAGCGAAAAAAAATTTCTATTTAGCTCTTAACCAGAATCATGCTTCTGAAGTCTTAGTGCATCTTAAAATAAAGAATTAAGTTGAAAACAATCCAAAAGGCTCAAAGGCACAGCTCCCCCAAATTAAATGTCTTCTGGATCTAGTGTCTTTCAAAGTGCCTTATTCTTTCAAATATGAAATTAGACATCTGGGCTTGGAGAGTTACTCAAAGCAGTGCCTGATAAAATGGATTTCTCAGATGAACCAGGCCATGAATATATTGTAAGGCATCGAATGGTGTTTTGATTCCTGCTCCTTCAGTCTCCCCATGTATCGTGAGACCTCAGCCAGTGTCAGCTGCAGTGATGCTCTCTGGGAAACGATGACTAGAAATAACCTTGTGACTGCACATCCCAGAGGACTTTTTTGCAGAGACCTTCCAAGCAGATGGCTATTGGTCACTGAGAGCTGCCCAGAATAAACAGAAAAGGGGCACAAAGTGTGCCCAGTCACAAAGATCATCTTCAGAATACCAGCTCATCCCAAATCCGTGTCCATAAGCATCATTATTCTCCTCCAGAATTCTTCCTCGTGGATGGAAACTGGCATATAATTTTTCCTTCTCGCTTTTGTTACGGAATACAGCCAATTCACCCACAAAACTCTCCATGGGCATAATAAACTAATTGCATCCAATGTTATACTTTCCTCATGCACTGAGGATTATTTCAGTGCTGAAAAGAGTTCAGCCATAACCACAGATCCTCAGGGAACAGAACTCAAGAGATACCCAATGATCATGAATCTCTAGAAACTGAGCTCAATCTTGACTTATTGGCTTGTAAGCAGACTGTTTAAAGAAAAAAAAAAAGGAAATTTTAAAAACTTTTCATGCGAATGAATATTTATTAAAAAAGGCTCTCTAGTCTTTTCTAATCATAAATTTCCTTAAATTTCTAGAAACTATGCAAAAGCAGTTACTTGCCAAAATAGGAAACCACCTGAATTTAGAACAGTATAGTCTATGAGGGCTGACAATTTTAACACATAAAACAGTGATCATGCCAAGCAGTAGCTGGTGAATTGGTTCATACCACATTGTATTGACTTCATACCACTGTTATTTGGAAAGTCATTCATGTACATTGGAAAAGCAATGAAGTCAACTGTTGACCATGACGCGAGGTTTACATGACACATTGATTATGAGCAGGCAATTCTCCTAGTTGTTCTGTCAATGGGGTACCTGAAAGCATTTGACTTCACTGACAGATAAATACATTTCTCACCACTTGAGAAGCCTAATGTGCCAGCATGATCAAAGTCTCTGTTAGTACAGGTATAAAAATGGTGGGAAGAAGGCTCCCAGGCCTTTCTATTCAAATCATCTTGCAGGTAAGATCCTTTGCTCTGACTCATGGCTGTGCCCATACTAGTCATTTAAATGAAACACAATCACCCACCCTGTAAAGTCAATGAAATGATGTAGAACATCATGCTAGGACTTGCAGGGTCCTGGAACTGTAAAATGATACACTTTTTGCAGAATGACTTCCACTCATTCTCTGAGCTCATCAGATTGTACCAGGGAACACGGCAGGTTGTACCAAGTTAACAAAACATAATATTACTGTTGCAGTGACCCCTTGAGAGCCTCGAAATGCACAGGACTCTGCATGCATATTACCAAACAAATGTCCCCACTGCCAAAAAATGTATAATATAAGCAGGACAAGAACCAACAGGGGTATAGGTGGGCAGGAAACAACGAGGTGATCTTGGACAGCACTGCAGGAAACTGCTCAGCTGTAAGCACTGACACATTTTTTGTAAGCATGACTGGATGTTTTTGAAAGCATAGAGAGACATTTTCACATCTGGGCAAGAGTATTGGGATGCTGCAGATCAATCTTCATCCATTTTCCCAAGTAAAGCAAAGTATGCTGAGATGCATAAAGGGAAGATCCGCTAATGCAAAACCCAGCTCTCCTCCAAATGGCAATGTTAGGACACCTCTCCTGGGACCCCATGTTCATAGTCTCTCCCTACATTTTGTAGCAAATGTTTTATGTTTACACATTTTTTCCCTCTCCTGGCAGCCCTGACAACTCCCTGCTGGATTCTTTCCCTCTTTTGCCTCATCTCTACTAGTGAAGGAGGCCAAACACTCTTCATTATGTGCAACCTCATGATGTCCACATTCGGTTCTTGCTGACATCATCGCAGCTCCATTACTTCAGATGGGCTTAGACAAGTCCAGCGGAACATAACTGTCTCTGAGGATGTAATCATGACTCACAGTATTTGAGAGGATAGGAGAACTCGGGCCCATAGCTCTTTGAAACACGCAATCAGATCAGTTTTCTAAGTATAACCCTAACGTTCACATTTGCAGAGTAAGGCTAAACCTCCAGTTTCAAGAAATTATTGCTTTGATGCCAACTTCATAATCTTTGAACTTTTCATAGTTTAATAGAGACTTCAGAACCTTTAAAATTGTAGATTTTGCTGGTATGTCTGTCCCAAGACCCATCTCAGAGGTCCCGACTCAGACAAATCTCTCTGAATTCACTCCAGTATAGCTAGTCTCCCTCAGCTCATTTTATGGTCTGTGAAGAAAAATAGGAGCTTCTACACTTCAGGTCATCTAACTTCATCATGTGCTTTCCAGCAAAATGAATCTTGCCCTAGAAAAGCCTTTTTCTTTCCATAAGTGGAGACAAGGGCAACTTGCCATGTAGTTTACACCTAAAGTTAGGTGCAATTAAGCTTATTGAAGAAGTAGCATGGCTTATTTTTGTGATTAAATTCCTTGAAAGAGCTTCCCATTTTTGCTGACTAGATGTGACTATACCAGTAGACACACCTGTGAGCACAGGCGAAAACCTTGCCATCTGACAGTGTCAACTGGGCTCCTGCACTGTGCTATCACATACTTTGCCATAGTTTTCCAGACTTGTAATTCCATTTACCTCAATCTAAGAAAAGTCCCAGGACCAGATCTCCTCCATGTGAAGAAGTTTTCTTTACCTGGGAGCATATCAGTGTGCAACAGCATTTTAAATTAGCTGTCTGGTCAGTCCTCCAGGTAACTAATCTGCATCTAACTGTTTCTCCAGGATTTTGGTTGCTGTTTAGGTGCAAAGAGTTTTACTCTTCCCATTTCATGGGCAGTAGTTACAGCTGTGAGGCATTGTTGAAATTATTATCAACCTTGCTCACATGTGGACTCACTGCTGCCTTCCACAGGGCTCTGGTTCCTGTATGGAAAAGCCAACAATCACTGCAGACAGAGAACATCCCAGAACCTCAAGTCAACTAGGACCACCTCCTCCACAGCAAGAATAGATACCACCTTCTCCACAGCAAGAATAGATCACCCTGCAATTGCAAGTTTTGAATGAGATACTGTCTAGCAGATATTTCTTCCATTAGCAGAGCAATGACACCCTCACTGTGTAGCTTCTCCTGCCAGGGTTTACGGCATGGCTGGTCTCCATCACCAAGAGGCAGAGGGTGGTTTGTTATCTTGTGTCCCTTCTCCCTTTCTGCAGTTGTGCTCTTCAACCCAAAACATTCCCTCCTTTCTCCCATTTCCTCCTCCTTCTTCTGCTCAAAACCAAGAGTTTGTGATGTTGCTTATCCTGGTTAAACCAGCAATAACCTCATACACAGCTTTCCAAAAGATTTGTGCTGGTTTTCTCTAATTCTCATCTGAATCCCCAACAAATTCAGCAAACTGCCTCTCAGAAGCTAAGAGGGTGAGATAGCTCTAGGCAAGAAGGAGCTGTGAATGCAGGCAAAACTTGCCAAAGAACTGTGATTAATTCTCTTTATATAATGGGTTAGCTCTCCTACATGCACATAGTTTCCCTCTCTTTCAGGGGACAACATGGATCAAGCAATATCGCTCAATTTATTATTGAACCATGAGGGAAAAGAGAAGCAATGAAGGTCATCACAGTGAGCAGTGACACAATGGAAGGTCTGAAGATCTTCCTTTGAGTTATCTCTTGAAACCCCTTAAACAGCCATCGATGAGTTCAGTGAGGGCACCTGGGGAAAATGAATTAATACCAGATGAACCACAACAAACAGGGGCCATCAATGCGTAAACCAGATGAGGGGGTATTACTTCCCCCCGAGCATGCTGGATTGCTGGCTTCTGTGGTGGCTGACCTTCTGCTGGACATCTGCACAGTGGGGAAGCAGGGCACCATTGCGGCAACTATGGTATCTTCCTTCGGCCATGGTGGCTGGCAGCGCTGTGCTCACCCCAAATTATAGGGCAAGTGGACTTTTTTTTCACTGAAATATAATATAGGAGCACAACTAGCTCCTGCTGACATACTCATTGATTTATAGATCATCTCTTCTTTACTTGAGGTTAGATATAAAGTTGGCCTGAACAATCTGATAAATAGACAACACTCAAATAGAGATTACAGTTTTGTAATAAAAGTGCATGTGATCAGAAGACACTGAAAGCTCTCCACCCTTAGATATAAGTTGTATGCTGTATTTTACACATAAAAGCACATTTTATTATTACATTTTTTCCAAGTCTCCATCCCATTTTTATTCCAAAATAACTTTTCTAAGTGACATCTTTAATATGTAATAGCACATATTGACTTTCTTCTGAACCTAATCCAGGATGCAGGATGCCTTCATCTGGTTTCCCCCTCAAACTCCCTTAAAGCCCAATAAATCTGTGACTATTTCCTCTCTGAAGCCTTGGAGGATATAGAATTACTTCACAACTCCTCGAGCCCAGAGCCCTCAGCATGGCTGATGGAGAGCCAAGATCAGAATGGAGTTGCTGAAATTGGGAAATGAAACAAAAATAGTCCCCTGGAAAGGAGCAAAGCGCAATGACAAAAGCAAGCTCCATTTGGAATTACAGCATGATGGTTATCAGACATGGTGAAGTGTGTGTTTGCCTCTACAAACTGTTAGAACAGTAGCAACTGTCATATGGTTCCAGTCATAGCCCATCATTAACAAAAACTGTAACAGCACTTGATGCAGTCACGGGCCAATGCAATTTAGTTTTGTCATTGTACAGTCAGCAGTTCCTTACTTTTCCTGTAAAGGGATAAATTATGTTTCAGCTTTAATTTTATTTAGTGTCATTTAAAAAAAAGAAAAAGCTACTTACTTTCCCCACATTGCTATTTTACTGTATGATCCGTGTTGTATTAAGCTCCATCTTTGGCATAAGTTTTATCGAGCATTACAGTAGTGCTGGCTTTGAGGTACAATTTCGTATGCACTTACAGGCTCAAGCTAAGGGAAGCAACAAACTGCCCGTATCTGTGTGGCTCTGTGACTGCAATACACCGAGCAATGTGAAGAGTTTCTGTTTCCAACACTGAACGAACAGGGGGATTTGGTGGTTTCCCCTGCGCCTTTCTAGCAAGGGAGAAATACATACAGTATGTTTGGCCACTCTTTCATTTGTATCACATGAGGATCAAAGTGGATTTGCATAGATCCAATGTCTGTGCAAAACCACCTGCTCCAGTTCTCCTATGCAGGGAATTTCCGAGGGCAGTGGCTGTTACTTTCAGGTATTTCAGATTATAGTAATAGAGATGGAGCTCAGGCGAGGTGTGTGGCAAAAGTCTCCATATATGTGCCCTAACGGTCTGGGTTTTTTACAGCTTATTGCACTCCGTCCATTTGCAGACAGACTATTAATGGGACAGAAGGTTTTTGTGATATGCTGAATAGGCTGATGTTTCTGACATGTCAGCGAGAAATGACGGTAGTCTTTCTTCATCAAGACTGTAAAATGTGA
>NW_009260399.1:82429-100959 GCF_000687185.1 Egretta garzetta | reverse complement strand
CCACCAATATCAGAAACTACCCCAGGCCTCCATCATCCCTGAATATCCTGATCTGCTATCCAGACCTATGGCTAGACCTGTGGCTATGCCACATTAGGTTCTTTTTAGACATTTCTAGGCCTCACTTGCATACCCAGATGATGCTGCACAGATACCATGCATCCCATGGTCCCACTCACCAAGTTTGGTTCTGCAGCCCTTCCTCTAAACAGAATGAAGGAAAACTGCTCAGTTTGAGAATGTCCTTATAAAAATGACTTTTTTTAGTGTCCTTGTAGATTCAAAGCAGGAATTGTAGACCTGTCACTGTAGTTTAATGATCCCCCTCCTTTCTGCTGTGTGCTCCTAGCTTTACAGAAGCTAAAGCATTGAAATACATGTTTCTCTCACAGCATGGACACTTGGCTCTAAGTATTACTTAAGGACACAAGAAAAGATGTCCCAGCAGGAGGGAAGTGATTGTGAGGACGGTATGTTCTGACAGCAATTCAAAATTACCAATAGGTTACAAAGTAGAAGTCGCAGATAACGAGTTGTTTATTTAAATAGCCAGTGGGTCTCAGCCCAGAGAAGAATAGAGTCTGCTCCTACAGCTGGTGCTGTGCACATGCAGGGAACTTCATTTGGTCAAACCGATAAAGGCAAGAAAAAGGCAGATAACATCTCCGAGGGATGCACCAGGCTGAGGGCTTGGCCTTGATTCTCCTTTTGCCCACAGCAGAGAAAGTCACTTAAGGTGAGCAGCAGTACTCCATAGCAAAGCTGGAAAGCAGCAAGGCATGTCTGGGCTTCTCCAGCCTCAGGGTGGCATTTATTTTTCATTTAAACACCTGTGAAGTTCTCAGATGGGCCAAGATCCATAGCCATGCTCTGTTGGGAGGAGAACGTAGCACAGTAATTGGAAAAGGCAGTGAAGGACCCAAACTCTAATAGGGCCTCACCCCTGGGCTGTGCAGGTGTACAAAACAGGGCATAGCAGTGGATGGACAAGAAGAGGCATTCCTAGGGAAGAGGGGGACTATTCTGCTTTAAACAGACTTTTCTCTTGCTGTGTTCTCATTTCTCTGTTGATCCCACCTTTCCTTGGTCCTCATCTCCATCTCCAACCTCCAGTCTCACATACTCTCTGCACTCCCTGTGGGCAGCCCACAACCTCTACCCACACTCGTCTCTGCCTTCCTGAAGCAGCTCCCAGCATCGCTGGGTCTGCCTCAACCATAGGCGAGTGTGCCTTGCAGTGCACCTTAGCTTGGGCTTTGATTCCTGGCACTGCTTTGGCATCAGCACACCAGAGTTGTGTTTCAGGGACTCTAGGTCTCCTCTGTGAGGAATGAAGATTTGGAAGAGGATCAATTTATCCATTTTAACCTCTTTAAAAGGAGGTTAGGTTATTGTGGGACATGGCAACTTCTATGAGACCTTGGAAAAAGCAGTTACACTGGTGGACATACAAGTACTTCAGGTCTTCAGGAGACGGAGCAGCAGACTCCAAACTAAGCAGGAGCTTGGAGCAGGTTCTGTCTTCCTCCATCCAGTTTGGCTTAATTATACTCAACAGGGAAACAATTTGAGAGAAAAACGTGGTTAGTAGCTGTGGCCATTAGCCAGCAAGAGCAGCAAGATCACACGCCCTTGTAAGATAGACAAAATCACCTGTGAAACCAAGAGGATAAATTGAAGGATTACAGGGAGAAGTGAAGTATGTCAAAAAGTCTCCACTTCTGTGATTTTCAGCATCCGGTAGAGTAGTTAATGTAGTTTACACAAATGAGTTCCCATATTGATTACATTTGCTTGTAGCGGTAGCACAGCTATGTCTGCTGTCTAGGAAGATCTTATACAGACAGGGAGAGTGTGGCAAATAAGTTCTCATCATTGAGTTGACCTCACACTGAAACTTGAGGAAAGCAATAAGCCATTCTCCATGTCTCCCCGGGGACAAGAAGAGGAGGGCTAGTCCTGCAAGAGGAAAGATTTCAGTTAGGCATTAGGAAAAAGGCCAGTGGCTGAGTTGGGGCAAGTCATGCAGTGCCCATCACAGGAGATTTTTAAAAAGAAACTAGACAAATGTCTGTAACAAGTTGACCAGGTCTACCTGATCTTGCCTTGGGGCAGGGAAAGGACGAAATGCCTTCTAAAGCTCTCTTCCAGCCTTATTTTCCATTTTTCCACTTATGAAATATTTTCAGACAACTGGGATATCTTTGTTTCCTATTTTCCCTTAAGAAGCAGTTGGGAAGCTGTCTGTCCACTCAGCAGAAAGCCTGCCATTCAAACCCCTTGAACACATGAGCTGGCTGCCATCCCTTTTGACTAAGATTCTCAAAGAAGAGCTGGGTAAATCGAAGTCCAATGAGATTACCAGTCAGTAATGTTCTTGGATATAAGGAGCATGCTCATCCACTTGGGGAATGAGAAACCTTCATGTATTTCACGTATACCACCAAAAAAACCACCCGAGGGGAACAACTATGTTTATGATTGGGTGATGCTTATGATCAACAATGATTGGGGTGGTTTTCAGAGCAGCAAATCCAAGATGAAAGATACCATATCGTATTACCAACCACCCTACCCAAGTGCGCCAACAAAATTAACAGAAACCCCTTGGAAAGACATAGAATTCAATTATTTTGGCTAAACTACCACATCCATGGCAAATTACAGCCTGTCTATTGGAAAATATCTCCTCTCAGTCCTGCCATTTTTTGTTCTTCAGTTCTGTTTATGTTCCCAGCATTTTCCCCTACTGGCAAAGGCCCAGTGTTTTTTGGGAAGGACTAAAGATAGGCTTTTGCTCCACAGAACAGTATTTAGTGGTTGGACAAGGTTGCAATTAGACAGTGTGGTCTTCAATTCCTTTGCAGACCTGTGATATCAAGCTTGCAGCGTGACCTAAAATACTATATCCAGATCCGAGCCTTGCCAGACCAAAGTGGTGCAGAAAATCTGACTGGTGTTTAGGAGGGAGTGATAAGGGCTATGTAGTCGAAGGCTATCAAAAGCTGCTTCTTATCTGGAGTGTCTTCAAGCCATTTGGAGAGGGATGGAGGAATTCACTGACTTCAAAGTCCTAATGGTTGGGAGAGCCCATTTCTACCCATTGATGCTCAAGAGGCCCCAGGGTGAGAAGACTGCAAGTGACCAAACTTAAGCAAGGATCGTACTTTGCTGAAAGCAGGGAGGCACTGCCCAGAGGCACCAGTTTGGCCTCAAAAGCTGTACAGTTGTGTTAGGCCAGCAGCCAGCAACCCTCCTCATGCAGAAATCACGGGGTTCAAAGCGCTCCAACCTTTCCCAACAGTGTAGAGAGGCTAGAGAGGGACCCAGGATTTCTTCCCAAAATTTTAAGCAGAGATTTAACTGTCTATACATTTTTTTATTTCTCTTGCACATCTGAGATTTTATTTTCATGTTTCAATCTGCAACCGCGTGCCAGAGATGTTGATGGGTAGAGAGGAGCTCACTTAAAACCAGTGCTCATCATGATGCGCATCCCACAGTAAATGTTTCACAGCCTGGAGAAGTGAGCTAGGAGCTCACGTTCACGGTTAGACATCACCAGCCTTCGTGGGCAAAATAGGGACATCTCAGAGTAAATGCTGTAACACTAACTGCACATCTCTGTACTGTGAGTTCTGGGGAGGGGGCAAACACATCTCTCCCAGTACTGAACTGTCTAAACATCTCCTAGCTTTTAATGTGTTTATCAGCACATCAGCCCTGTGAGATATGGGATTAGAGGTGAGAAATTGAAGCACAATGTCTTGGGTCAGGTTTTGAAAAGATTATGATAGGCACCTTATTAGTTTTTTAAAAACCTAGTCCCACAAAAATGATCTAAAATGACCACAGCAGAGCAGTGATTTTCTCTCCCAACCCCCTCTCTGAAAGCACAGCACTACTCCTGCTTTTTCGTCATTTTAATTCAGCCCCTTTGAGGCTCTGAAGTGAAATTACAGTCCTAGACTTACAAACAAAAATTTCTGTAATGGCTCCAAAATCATATAAATATTTCTGAACCCAGTGACACGTATAATCAAATTAAATGGTGTCTTCTAATACTGTAGCAAAAGTTTCCTTAGTGAACATGTCACTGTGGTATCTGTCTCTCACTGCATATGGAAAGGTCTGGGGAGGGAAAAAGAGAAGACAGTGAAAATCAGACAAATTAAATGAGAGCCACAGAATTATTTTGGTAGTATTTAAACTCAATTACATTACATAATGAGAAACTGTTCCTTTTATTTCTTCTACAAATAACTGGGTTTTCTAAAATCCTAACACGGGTTCCCTATAAGTCATCATAGCTGTCTTTCACAATACTGCCCGGTGTAAAACAAGCAAGCAAAAAAAAAAAAATATTTGAACAAAGTTATTAAGAAAGATAAACTTTTGAATCCATAATCTGTGAAGGCTATATTGTTTCTTGATGGCCACGGGTTTATCTGGAAGCATACAGAAGGGATGAATGAACCCCATAGAAAAGTTCCAGTTCAATGAGTTCAGCTTACAAAGCCAGATGAAATCTGAAAAAGTTTCATTTACCCCAGGGAAATTGTGAAGAGAGAGATTCTCACCAAAGACAGCGATTTTACATTAACCTTCAGGTCAGACCAATGCTGCATTATTAGCATTATTTAATTAACAAAATTCATGCTCTGAAACTTTAAATATTTGCAAATTCATCCCCTGTAATGACTTTCATTCATTATTATTTACCTAGGGCCGGAGTCAACCTGTAGCAGCTCTCATTTCCCGCAGCGGGAACAGCTGGGGGGGGACAATCCAGTCGCTCTCTTTAGGTGCTTAAGTGGGAGCAGAGCTCCTCCAGAAATCTGGCTCCAATTATGAGCCCTACGTGCTTTGAAAACCTGACCCTCGCCGCTCAGTGTCGGCTAGACATTTTACAAACAAGTCTGGTGATAAGGGCATAGTCATACCAGCAAAGTGTTCCCAGCGCAGGCGCAGCCCGGGCTTGGGGCTGTGCCAGGGCGGCCCTTCTGGTGGAGGATCACACCTCTTCGTGCCACCAGCTAGTGTCTGTGGGTCAGCAGGGGACTGCACAGCCCAAGGGAGCCGCCAGCCAAAGATCCCCAGCTGACCACCAGGTCTGGGTCCATTTGCCACCAAAAATACCTCGCTGTAAAAACCTCAGAATTGTTCTAGGAGACAACCAGGCATTCACGTTCGCTGTGAATTTTAAAAAAAAAAAGATCAAAACATTTTACTTAAATTTATAAGGAAATGCTGGGGTGGGGTTTTTTTTCAAATTTTCCTGCATCTTTTTTTTTTTTTTTTCAATTTCAAATTGTCATTTAGAAAAAAAAACCCCAACCCACTCAATATAAGTAATTTAACTTAAAGGATTTTTATGTCATGGTTCCCAAGGACTGCTCCAACTTTTGTCATCAGCCCTCTGGATGGCCTCAAGGAAAACACTTTACCTCTTTCCAGCTCTGTTCTGTTGCTGATTAAAGGGGAAAGTGATGCTGACGTGCTTTGTAAGTGCTTGGAGATTAAAATGTTCATACTCCCGGGAGATGGAGAGTGTCAATGCATATGTAGACAGGAGCTAATAAAGCTTTCAGTACCACACCCTGCCACCCTGTGCCTAAAGCGTTTGTGAAAATGCCCACTGGTGTTTTTGAAAGCACTGTTTCTCACATCTATCCATCTACCTGCCAAGTCTTCATGACCATGAGAAAGTAATTGAAACGTGCATGACTGATGCCTGTAACTGTGACAGCACCAGGGAATTAACCTGAATAATGACGTCTCCTAAATACTGTTCTAGGCATCAGGCTCAAAAATCACCATTTTACTGTCCCTTTGCTCTGGCTCTTCCTCATGGAGATCCCATGGCAAATCTGGAGATGAGTCTCATCCTCCTCCATGCTGTTAGCACAGCCAGGTTTTAAGGAGAACAGAGAAGGGGAGCAGAAGGCTTGGCTTGTCGCTGTGCCACAAGACAGGAGCAAAAGCAATGCCAGGAAGGAGGTGGTGAGCTTCTCATGCACTCAGTGTGAGAAATGGCCATTAAATGTGGTGGGAAATACAGCTGATATCTGGGTATGCACCACTTTCTCTGGGAAAGGCACATTTCTCCTGTGGGTTTTAATGAAGAACTTCTAGACTTGGCGTACCCCAGAGATGGGACTGCTCTTGCTCCTGCCATGGCCCGTGCTCGCAGGGAAGCCCACATGGGCATATGCCTACATGCACCAGTCCCACCTCGGGATGCCAACGTGGGCACAGGCTCTGGTGGTTCTTGGTGTGGGGGTTGTCCCTGCATCCATCCTTGCCATCCTGCCTCTGGGGTCCCTGAGCCCTGTCTCGAAGAGCCGGCAGTGCCAGGCGTTTTGATGGAAAGTACAAGAAACCCTCTAGTGGACAATCAGAGGGAGCGGGTTCAGGCTCCAAAGTGTGAATACTTTTATTGCTTATTGGATTTAACGTCTGTCTGATCTTGCAAAAGCTGTTCTTCTCTAGGGGAACACCTAGTTCCTTTTTTTTTGTGTTTTTCTCCTGGGTTTGGCCACACCTCAAGCCCTGAGGTGGGCACAGATGCTTGTCTCACCAGGGTTGGAAGCTGTGCCATGGATAGTGATGGCCAAGAGATCACCCAGTGGCCAATATCCAGGTGGCAATGCTGTGCATGGGGAAGCCTGGGCTGCAGACTAACTTCAGACTAAGTGGTGGATTTTTAGAGGTAGTCAGGCATGTAACTATGTAAGTACCTAAGATTTCCCCTCTGCATCCCTGCAAATCCAAATACCTTGGAGGCTTTCCTGAAAATCTTTTAGTAATTTCAGCCCCTTTATAGCTCATTAGGTATTAGGTGAGAGCCTTGCCAGGGTCCCAGGTTGAAGCACTATCTCTCTGAAGCCAATGATAAGAGCTAGATAGGATAGGGATTTCCTCACATAAGTTTCTAGGGTTGCAAAGTTCAGCTTTTTCTGGTCCTTTGTATTCCTGAAGATTTGATTTTTGGCTGAGCAGGATACCCTTTATTCTGAGATACTTTTATCTGAGCTATGGCTTCCTCAGCCTAAAATCCTCCTAGAAAAGCCATGGCTATCAGGGTGCCTTCACACTGGGAGCAAATGCAAAGCCTGCTTAGCTCTGTGACTCTGCCCTTCTCAAGCATAGCCCCAGAGAGCTGGCAATGAACACCAGGGCAGCTTGGCCCTCTCGTGCTGTGGTGGGAATGCTGCAAAGAGCCACTGATTTGGACACAGCAGGGGCTGAGACATGTACAGAGATGTCCAGGTCAGTTTTAGCTTGGACTGCCTTGGCCTCTCAGGTAGTTGCACACCCTCCTCATGGTGGGTACCCTACTGCAGCACCAAACGAACCAGCTGAAACTTTCTTTGGCTCTACTTGTGTATGATATACAATACACCGTCCTTAAAGCATAGACACAACCAGAGGTGCCCAGATAGATGGGGCACTGGTAGAGCCTTGGCAGGGCACAGAGATGCTCATAACAGTGTGCTGGGGATGCTGCTAGAGGCAGGAGAGGTTACAGCAGAAGGCACTGTATGTTCAGAGTGCGGCTTTAAGATTTGCCACTTTTTGGTAACCTTCAATATCCTTCTCTGTATTCTACCCACTCAAGAGCGGGTGACGGGTACCAGACTACTTCAGCGAAGGGTCCTTGGCTTAAGGCAAGAGTGCGAGCGCTCCCCGCGGAGATGGAGCCATGTCTCCTGATGTGTGGAACCTCATCCTCCTCATGCCCATTAAAACCAGATCTGCAAACCACAACTGGGAACACTTCCTTTGGATCTCTGTCCTTCCCCCTTGCTACCCATCCCTTGTACATCAGCTGAACTCTTTCTCAGGAGTCTGGGCACCCACACTCCTTTGTCTTAGGGATTGCAGACGCCCCTTTTTCCTTCTCAGGGGGCAGTGCCTGCCTCTCTCAGGCCATGTCAGGGGACAAGGGCCTGTTTCAACTCTTCTGAATACAACTGTTCCAGTGTGGGCAAAGTATTTAAACTGCATTACACTAGTGAGTCAGACATGGTATGGGAACACACCTCTGTGCTCTGATGGCTGGGGCTCCTCTAGAGGAAGCAAAGCTTGTTTTTTCCTTTTTGAGTTTGTTCCTGAATTTTATCCTGTTCCTATTTTAAGCAAAATACATACGCTAGTTCAAGTAGGTGCAGCAGTCTGCTGCACCGGAGCAGACTTCAACAGGGGTCTCTTAGTTTCTCAGCAGTATTAAGGTGGCGAGTGAGCTGCCATGGCTCAGTGAGCACCTTAGAAAGGATGCTTGTCAAGTATAAAATAATCTTAACAAATTAAAGCAATTAGATTTAGGATGTGGTATGTCAAAAGTCAAAGAAAAATGCAGCTGCTGGCATCACATTGGGGTGCGTTTGTCACATAATGTCAAGGGGAATCCCAATAGATAGAGGGACCTTTCACTGTGCACAGAAAATGAAACTCTCATGGTCATCATAGGTTATAAATGGGACCGTTGTTGACTTTCTTCATGTGAAGATTGCCTGCTCCCCAGCAAAACATCAACGGTCCCAGAAAAAAAATCACCCAAGCAGTTTTTCTCCCCATTGAGATCCCCCCTTCAGGTGCAGCCATGTTCGCTCCCAGCCCGGACTGCAGCTCAGCCATCAAAGTGCCTTTTGTACGTCCCTCCAAAATAGTTTATTCTTCTCTGGCAAACAACATCATTTAGCATTAGCTGGAGGAGCTGAACGGGCTCAAGTTAGAAAAACCAGATGTATTCGAATCATCTGTCAAAATCAGAGGCCAGCACTTGATCTATGGCAAGGTAATGAAAAGAGTCACTCATACATTAATAGCGCCGAGCCGTAGGAGCGCTGCAAATCACGGGGTGGGATATTGTATGAATGTGTCAATGTTACTGATATCCAGGGGCCCGTTACCGAAACACGCACTGATGAAAGGCTTCATGTGTGCGCTCAGAAACACGCCAATAAAGTCCCACTCCTTGCAGGAAAACAAAAACAGGGTCTGAAAAGGTGGCACAGTGTTGAAGCAACAGTCTCCTGTTACACTTTTCGCTACCACTGGAGCAAGACACTGGACTTGAGAGACTTTTTTTATTATTTTTCTACAAGTTTTTTACAGACTTAACAGCTTACTTCCAAGGTCATGCCATGGAGAGGCAGAAGTGATGAGTCAGATGCCATCAGTGAGTTTAACACCCTGTCCTGTGCTGCCATTATTTATAGCTGGGTTTATAGCCATGGTTTTGAGGCCCCAGCTGAGGTAGAGCCTCAGTGCATGAAGTCTTGTACAAACACACAGCACGGATAGCCTGGGCCAAGGGCTCACAGTCTGTAAAAGTGGGCCTCAAAATGTGTCACATTTGTGGCTCGTGTTGTCTCATGTGGCTAGTGGTATGCAGAGCATCTCCAGGAGGAACGCAGGAGCGTCTCTCTGCAGTCCGGGGGAGACACTTCCTAGAACAGCCAAGAAATCAATAATCAGGTGTCAGCTGAGGGTGCTGGTGAGCGGGGATGCAATGGGGGTAGAGTTCTGAAGAAGCTCTTGGAATCATCAGTCAGGAGTCTGAGTTTGGAGGCTATGTATATATGTGGCAGGGACAGATAGGACTGGGCAGAGTGCAATAGTTTGTCTTGACCTAGGGTATCTTTTGGTCTGTCTAGCGGTCTGAAGTTTGATGTCTCTGGACTGAATGTTATGACCAGCAGTGACAAAGGTGATGAAGGAGATGCTCAAGGTCACACTGAACATGAGAGTCTCAGTCAGGAATAAAACCCAGACCTCCTCAGCCCCATCTATGTGCCAAGGCAAATGGGTGCTGGAGAATGCAGGTGGCCCCCAATAAACATCACTCCTGTGATATTCTCATAGCATTTGAATGGTCACAGAATCACAGAATGGCAGGGGTTGGAAGGGCCCTCCAGAGCTCACCCAGTCCCACCCCCCTGCTCAAGCAGGCTCACCCAGAGCAGGGGGCACAGGACAGCGTCCAGGCAGGGGTTGAATATCTCCAGAGAAGGAGATATTCCTGGGCAGATTCCCCCCTGGGCAGCCTGTTCCAGGGCTCTGTCACCCTCAAAGTAAAGAAGTTCTTCCTCATATTCAACTGAAACCTCTTCTGCTTCAGTTTGTGCCCATGGCCCCTTGTCCTGTTGCTGGGCACCACTGAAAAGAGTCTGGCTCCATCCTCGTGACATCCACCCTTGAGATATTTGTATGTGTTGATGAGGTCTCAGTCTTCTCTTCTTCAGGATAAACAAGCCCAGCTCCCTCAGCCTTTCCTCATAGGTCTCTGGTGAATAGATTAGAAAATACGCAGAATCAGATCTGCAGCTAGCACTCATCAGGAAAGCCAACTTCTTTTGCTTTAGCCGTCAAAATCTGACACCAGCCTACACCAACTGAGGATTTGGCCCTCTATTCTTTGCATGTGATTTACAATGAAAGAATGTGGATACGCTTAGGCAGCTTGCTCTTTTTTATTTTAAGATTGTGATTCGTTCCAGATTGGTAATTAAGTTTAGTTCTTTCAGTGATAGGAACTGCTCTGACAGCTGCAAATCATAGTAATATGCATTTGTGTACATTTGTGCCTGCGTGCTTGTGCATTTTTGCTGTTGTAGCTAAGAGTACAGTCAATAACTTATGTACATACACTGTGTCTTGAAATTGTTCTTGTGAACAGTCATCACTTGCGAGGTCAGGAGAGCTGTGCTCTGCTAAAGACACCTTCATCTCCTTCCCGGAAAGACCTGTCTCCAGATAGAAGCATCTCCACCTAGGATGTCGGTCAGGTCAGGCCCTGGGTTAGCCCTGGGGCTACAAACCCAGAATTTAGTGGTTATTTCTTCTGATGCTCTGCCTTCATGCGTCAGTGCGTGCCCCACATTGCTGTGTGGGACTAATCCCAGCAAACTGGGACTGTTCTCCTGGGTGCAGGATGGAGGCTGGGGAGGGATGAAGGAGTTACTGGCGCAGAAGAGTAATGTTATCCAAATCTTCCCAGGAGTGGTGGCAGATTGCTAAATAAAAGCAAAAGAAATGCTCTAGGCAATGCATCCTGCTGGGGCAGCTTGTCCCAGCCATGAGCACTAGCTACCCAGGGCAGTGTTCTCAGCAGGGGCAAGGAAAAGGTTCAGAACAGCTCCTGAGCTAGGGCTCGTGCTAATCCTGATGTGAAGACATGCCTGAAAGATCCCACCCCCCTTCTCAAACATGTGCTGCAAGGCTTATGTTTGCGTTTGGATGGTAATCACAAGAAGAAATGCCATCAAAATGTTGCTTTAGTTCTGGAAATTCAGTATAATTCAAAGCCGGTTTTATGATGCTGCCAGCCCCATTTCCATTGATGGAAATTAAGGTTTCCCGAAAACCGAATGGAGGAGTGACAGCGTGCCAGTTTTAGCTCTCCTAGGTGGTGACACTGGTTGCTCAGTCTAATATCTGGGCATGCAGCAGAGATTCTCCACAGCTTCACATTTGGCTCTGATGGCCACGTCCTTGAACCCCACATAACCCAGACCGCTAGTCTCTGATAGATCCGTATGATAAAATCCAGCTTTAGTGGGATTTATTTTCATCCCTCTAATGAAAGTGTTTTGATTCAGTTTGCAGCATGGTTTAGAGAGCAGGAAATTTAAAACCAGCTCGATGTGCCATAGGCTTGAAGGCAGTGATTTGCTGTCAGCCCACCCAACTGGGGTGCAGGCTGGTGAGTGATGGAAAAGGCAGTCTGGGGGCTTCAAAACCACTCTCCTCACTACACTGGTGATTCACTCCTCAAGGAGCAGAGAGAGGTCTATAGCACCTCTCCCCCCTGACTGTGGGTGAAAGCCTGTCAAGCAATTCAGTAATCCCCAAAACTTGACTGAGATACTGCTACAGGCTCAGAAAGTGCAATTAAATCACAGCATTGGGGTGAGAGAGAAATTATCAGCTATGATTGCTTGACTAGGAAAACTTCAGTGTTTACAATGGGTATCAAACAAACTGGTATTTTTTAAAACTTGTGTCATCTAATATATTCATCAGGCCTCCCAGTTCAGGCCCTGCATGTTACTCTTGAAGGATCAGCCTCAAGTCATAGAGCTGGGGGCACAGAGCCAAGTCACAGAGCTGAGTGGTGGTAGATGAAGGAGGATGTATAGGAGCTGGGTATTCAAAGAAACATCTACGCAGACATTAGACATGACATGGGTACTGGTGCTGGGCTGCTGGAGAGCTAAGGCCAGCCTGCTTGACAAACAAGGGACTTCTAACCTGGGAATTATTTTCTGAACATGTCCTGCTAGACCTGGTGGTGCTCAGTGAACTGCTAGTGAAGAGAGGAGAGAATGTCCCCAACATCCTTGGTCACAGACAGACAGGAGAGCACAGCACGAATCCAGCTCTGCATCTGCCAGAAGAAGGATTTGGATCTGAACCCGAAACTGTGGGAACCACCAGGCTATTAGGCGTAAAGCAAAGGGTGAGATCACCTGGTGGGGAGGATGTCCTCCTGCTTCTTCTGGGGTGAGAAAGGTTATATGCAGGCCCCCCACAAAAAGGATTTTAGCTGCTGCAGGGTATCTTGCTCCAGCCCAGAATTAAGCACTTTGCTCCCTGAGGAGGACAGCAGCAGCACCACACCATGGCCACCAGCACATCCTATGGGTGGACCAGGCAGCTCTCTGCCTAGCAAAATTGCACCATGGCCGTTGTTTTAAGGTGCCCAGTGCTCTCAGTGCCATATGCCTTTTCCTGGGGCAAACACGCCCCTTAGTTCATTATGGGCATGGGGGGAAGGTGGTACGAGCATATCTTACTCTCCCATGCCTTCGCCCCCATCTCCCAGCCAGTTGTCACCACTGGTAAATGTGAAATAGCTTTTGGAATCCTGTTTTTCCCTGTCAGAGCATCAGCTGAATTTGGAGAGAGTTTAGAAAGCTAACATGAGCACTGGTTTTAATTTTAGGGGAGAAAAAACAACCCTCCTAAGCTTGAATTTGTTTTCCAACTTCCAAGACGGCGACCACATCCTCCCTGTTTTACTGCTTCTCCTTATCTGACAGACAGGGTCATGCTGCAGGGATAAAACAATATACTTTCAAAGCAGAGGTCTCACATGTTTATTGGGAACAGCTACATCCCTAGCCTACTCAATGTGTTTTTGAAAACATCTCTTTTTTTTAGAGTTTCTTTGATGGCTGGTATTGGGGTTGGGTCCCTTACTTCTTCAGAGAAAAGTGACCTTTAAGTCTCCAATTTTGAAAGCTGTTCCAAACCATGGAGCCCCGAGTGCCAAAACCTTTTCACATTCAAATCTCTTTCAAGCAGAACAGGGAGAGGAAGACCAGAGTTAGTGCACTCAAATGACCTCATTTGCCACATCAGAGCACAGAGCATTTATTCCATAAAGAGCATCAGTATGTGCACAGTATCCAGGATGTCTTGGTAGCCAGTTTTTTCAATATTACTACTAATAAGCCAGCTTTTATATGGTATGGTTTGGCCTGGAACAAATGTATAAATTCTACAACATGTAAAATTTTGAGGTCCTGATCAGAAAGCCACTTTAGCACATATGTAGGTTTAAGTACACAAATATGGAGATCATCAAAACTTTCCACAAAAGATGTTTTCCAGTGGAAAATGAGCTGTTATGTATTTTGGGGCAAGGGGCCTTTTTCTTTTTTTTTCAGAATTAATTTATTTGCGAAACTCCTGCTTTTTGAGGAAAATGCCAAGTATTCCTTCATATTTCAAATACTTACTTTGAAAATAAAATGTTTAGAATCAGCTTGCTTTCCACAGAAAACGGTGGGGTTTTCAGATCCCTTTATACCCCCATCTTCTTTTATGGGCTTGGCCAAGTTTTATCTCTCAGAACTCAACTGGTTTTTCACATCACGAGAGAAGACTGTGGTGTACTACAGGAAAGGGAATCTAAGCAAGCCTGGTCGATTGAAGCAAATGTGAATATAAGGCATTTAAATGACAGTTCCTGCAGGGTAGCACATTAGTGTTTCTAACTTTTTTTTAAAAAAAAAAAAGAAGAAAAACCCTCATCTTTCAGCTGAAAGAAAATTTTCCCTTTATTGAGAAAAGCTTAAACTTTTCTGTGGAAAATACTAATGAAAACAGTTCTGCTTTCATTTTTGTTAAAACTCCCAAGAAAAAAAATCTGAAAAATTTCTGAAGCAACTTCTGAAGAAAGTCAAACTGGGTCAAAGAAAAGGAGGCTATTTCTGGGTAAGTCAAAATAATCAATTTTCAAAATATGATGTCAAGCAGTGGCTTTGCCTCACAAAGTCACTCTAGCAGAAGCACCTCACAAGAAAAAAATACTTCTCTAAGCTTTGAACTGTGCAAGTTCATCGTCAAGAGCCTCAACCTAGTGGTGGAAGGCTCAGCTATATGGGAGAGTAGCAATTCCTCATAAAATAATGCATCATGTGCTTTGGGACCATCAATGTTCATGACTGAGGCTGCAGGACTATTAAATATAGCCATGCCTTAGCCTGCAGGTTGCAAAGAATAGGGCACACTGTAAGTAAATCAGTATCTGCATGGGATGGGGCTGTACTACGGGAGCTGTTACAGCAAGAGATGTCTCACATTTAGTTAAATGCTGGCAGGCTGCTCAGTCCTGACCAGGATGCTATAACAGAGACAGTGCCACCTCCCAGGACTTGCACTCCATGTGTCATGCCTTGGAAAGGCAGGATGTGGCTGAGAAACATGGAAGGGGGAATTGTTTGGAATTTTTCTTATTATTTAAGGCTTAACTCAGTCCTTACGTGCATTGCTCTGCAAAGCATTTCACTCACCAGCAGGACTCATTTTGGTGCAAAGCTCTGAAAAGGTTTGACTCACCTATGTTGCCCTGAAACATATAACTGAGGGTAGATAATGCCATCATTTTCTACCTGCAGCTGTCCAGAGGTTTCTGTGGGATCCTTAGCCCTGTAATTGGTGAACGGTGCATGGCAGTGACCTCAGTATATAGGAGACCTCACAGTCCACCTGGGAACAAAAGCACAAAAGCAGAAATAGCAGCAGTGCCTTGTGTGGGTGCTTAAAAGCTAAAGGCTGTATCTGACCATAAATCACTGCGTTGCTTGGTCAATGGAAACTCTAGCACAAGGCACTAAGAAAAACAAGCAGAAGTATCAGCACCTGCTTGTACTTCAGGAGAGGGAGAGGAAACAGATATGGATGGAGATGCTTTTCCTGGAGACCTACATTAGTGGCTCTGCACTGGACCGAGCACAGGCAGGATCAGTCCTATTTCAGCAGCCCATATCCCCAGTTGTCTCTGAGGAAGGGGCAGTGCAGATGGAAAACTTTTCCCTCTAGGGAAAAATTAAAACCTGTTTACCCCTCACTCTTAATGCAGGATTTCCACTGAGTTTTAGACTTTATGATGATTTGCCCCTGCTTCTACCAACCCTGTGACTCAGGACTTGGCAAATAGGGACAATAGAGAATTACGGCACCAGTGTCTGGGCTTGTCCAGCTGGCAAGTGTGGTGCAGGTTGTTTTAGGGGAAGAAAGTACTGCTGGAAAAAAGTTTTCCTTTAATGTAGGAACATCTCACTCCCAGGTCATGCTTGCAATGCGCTCAGCAATGCTCACTGAGTTACCTGGGCTGGCGGGTAGCCAGCATGTCTGATATGAGGTCAAAAGGACGTGGTTCGGCACTGTCCAAGTGGATACTGCAGCATTTTGCTTTTTGTTTTTTCATGTTTCAGGCTGGCGGGGAAAAAAAAAGCTTTTCCAGTAACTATCAGTATTTGGATCCTGCTGCCCAGTAAGCAGATGCACTGTAGAGCTTTCCAGCTCTTCCGCCAGGGAGTAGGCTTACAGCAAGAGAATGAATCTTCTAAAATAGCTGATATTTATCCCAAGGAATGTTATTCTGTCCTCTCCTCTAAAAGTCCAGGATACCTTATCTAACCCAAACTCCCACTCCATGGGGACACAGGAGACAATGATGTTCTTTACTGGTTGCATCTTACTTTGCTGTCAGCTCTCTCCAATTACATGGTGTATTAAACTTCACACCTCTTTCTACTGCAACTATTGTGCTGGCACAAAACACTTGATTTAGTCATAGAATCACAGAATGGTTTGGGTTGGAAGGGACCTTGAAGATCATCCAGTTTCAACGCCCCTGCCATGGGCAGGGACACCTTCCACTAGACCAGATTGCTCAAAGCCCCATCCAACCTGGCCTTGAACACTTCCAGGGAGGGGGCATCCACAATGGGGCAACCTTTTCCAGTGCCTCACTACTCTCATGGTGAAGAATTTCTTCCTTATATCTAATCTAAACCTACCCTCTTTCAGTTTAAAGCCATTACCCCTTGTCCTATCAGTACATGCCCTTGTAAAAAGTCCCTCTCCAGCTTTCTTGTAGGCTCCCTTCAGGTAATGGAAGGCTGCTATAAGGTCTCTCTGGAGCCTTCTCTTCTCCAGGTTGAACGCCCCCAACTCTCTCAGCCTGTACTCACAGGAGAGGTGTTCCAGCCCTCAAATCATTTTTGTGGCCTCCTCTGGACCCGCTCCAACAGGTCCATGTCTTTCCCATGCCGAGGACCCCAGAGCTGGACACAGCACTGCAGGGGGGGTCTCATGAGAGCGGAGCAGAGGGGCAGAATCCCCTCCCTCGCCCTGCTGGCCATGCTGCTTTTGGTGCAACCCAGGATACGGTTGGCTTTCTGGGGGCTGAGAACACATTGCCAGGTCATGTTGAACCACGCCGTGAAACACAGCTGTGCATAAGAAATGTTCTTCATCCCTTCAGCAACATGGATGTGATGGGAACGGCAGACACAGCCCCTCAGAGTAACCCAGAGCACTCGCTGCCTTGTCCCCCTCTTGGTGATTGCTGGGATATGTAAAAAAAAAAAAAAAAATACAGAATGCCAGGACCAAAAATACCCCACACCTCATTCCCATGGTGTACAATGTACCTAACAACTGGCTCTTTCAGAGCACAGCCATTAGAATAAAAAACCCTCATCAGCTTTGCTGGCACCGAACGCAGTGTTTTCCAGGTACCGCTGATAGCCAGCTGACATTTTAGCTCTCTGTGCTTCTGAGAGAGGAAACACTGGACTCTTTTTTCTTTTAACTGGAACTGCTGAAGGTTTATTTTGTTGTTATCATTTTCTGCTAAGTGTCAAGCAAAAGAACGCAGAGGCCAACAGAGAGGCTCCTGGTGAGAAGTGAGGACCCTGAGTACCTTCCTCTTCTTCTGCTTTGAACCAAACTGAGCAGGGTGAAAGGGGATTTGGGGGAGGGGAGGGGGGGGGGGGGTAGAAGCTGGGAAGATCACTAAACCTGCTGGGAGCAGGCAGTCATCTCCCAGGGTCACAGTGGCTCCATGCCCCCTTCCGCATCCATTTCACAGGGACCACCGGGCCCATGGACCACGCTCCTTTCGCTCTCCTTCCAGGTGATGGGTGTGAGAGACAGGAACATTAGGGGTAGAGTTGGTGACCTCTCTTCCTCTCTGTTACCCCTTCCTTGTCCGTAGGTGCCTTGCTGCATGGGTGGCGCGTTCCCAGGAGAGCCATGCTGGTGCTGTGGGAAGCGGAGGGGGAGAGAGGGGATGCTGGGCCAGGAATGGCTACACCAGTGGTTAGGTGATCATCACCTTGCAGGTCACCACCATCCTGCGTTCAGTAGTGGGATAATCCTATCCCATGCACTTTTGATGCAGACTAAAGTACTTATGGCTAAGTATTTTTAGGTATTTATTCTCAGCACCGTTCAACTAGCCAACAATCTGCAAAACAGGAGCAAGTATAAAAAATCAGGTTCCTCTGCAAGACATCTAATTCAGGTGACAGGCTGGGTTATCCCCTAAAGCTTTTGAAGAAGCACTTTCTTTCTTCCCTTCTTTGACTATATAGGGAGACCTATTTTCAGTTCCCAATTGCATCAGGTTGGATCCAGACGTTGGACTCCAGTTCAGCTGAGCAATTTGGCATGTGCTGTGTTTTAAGTAGGTGCTTGAGACCCTGCAAAGTTCATAGCACTTAATCTTGTATCCAGAGGTAAGTGGATACTTAGAGGTTTTGCTGGATCAAAGCCTCAGCATTGGGAACAGACAGCTAGAAATCTGAGATGCTCTCAGGGAAGAAGTTTCTTCTCTTGCTCTCTCATGGGGAAGGCACCCTCAGAAGAAAAAGTGGTATTTTACTCAATGCCTCTATCAATCTTCTGTCTCAGCCTCTTCTGGAACAATCCTCGGGGGTGTGTGACTGTCTGTGAGAGACACACAGACATCGTGACTGTTGTGGTTTCACTCCAGCTGGCAACTCCGCACCACCCAGCCGCTCGCTCACTCCCCACAGCTGGGATGGGGGAGAGGATCAGAAGAGTAAAAGTGAGAAAACTCCTCGCTTGAGATAAAGGCAGTTCAATAGGGAAAGCAAAAACTGTGCATTCAAGCAAAGCATGACAAGGAATTCATTCACCACTTCCCATGGGCAGGCAGGTGCTCAGCCACCCCCAGGACAGCAGGGCTCCATCACGCGTAA